>NC_140584.1:277548480-277601793 GCF_964204655.1 Triturus cristatus | reverse complement strand
GAAAAGCAAACAGTGCAGGAGGGGGGCGATAAGGATTGGACATGCAAGCAACAATGTGGGAGGGGGCGTATATGAAGAGGCAAGCAACAACAAAGGAGGAGGGAAAGCAGCAATACAGAGTGGGATGGGGAGAGACAACTTGCAAACACATGCATTCTTATGAGATGCTGCAACGAAAAGAAAAAACGTAGCTCTGAATGCACGAGCAGTGGAAGGGTACTGAGCAAGGAAACAGTCCTTAGTCCATGCTCCACTCAAGGGACAAACACCCGAAGAGGAAGTGAAGCCGACATGCAGTGACCCACGAGAGACAAGAAAAGAGAGTGACAATGAATATAGTAAGCAATGGGCGGGCTCTAAACCCTGTAAGTCAACAAAATGTCTTGCAAGTGAGATCGCGTCTGTCGTCTCAGGCGAGACTAGACATACATGAAACGGGTCTCTGGCTAGACCTAGACATACATTGAAACAGGTCTCTATCAGACCCTACATTCATGCCCTAATTAGCTGTGATGACTTTTTTTTCCTGATGGCATTATAGAAAACCCTTGTCATTATTTACCCACTCTCCCACCTCCAAGTAGACAATTCTCCAAAGATCTGATAAAACTTTACTTTATACATAGAAGCACGAGTGATCGGGTGAAGGTAATGCCAACTCAAAAAATATCAGTGGGGGAGGGAGAAGACATGGAAAATCGTCATCCTACTTGGCTTCCCAATTTCTACTAACAAAAATCAAAAGGAGTGGGAAAACACAGTATCACATCGAAGGATCTCAACACAAATTCTTGTGGGACCCACACCGGTTATGTTCGGTCAGTGACATGTTATCCTGCTGACGTACTAGTGACTGTTAGCTTCATCATCGGGTCTATTCTCCACCAGGAGGAATTGTCTCTCACACCAAAGACATTGTGGGATCAGTGACTGCAAAACTGAGTTTAAAATTACCTACTGCCCCTGATGTGTTGCCCCAGTAGTGCATATGAACTCTAAAACTGATTCAGGAGTGAAGTGCCTGGTCTACTGTAGTGTACATGAACATTACTGAGTTCCATGTGCACCCCTTTTCCACACCCAGGAATGCTGCCATAATAACACACACAAACTCTAGTTTATTGTGTGAACTCTCCTCCCCCCTGCCTGAGGTGTTGACTTCAGTCCGCAGTAGTGCATGTGAACTCAGGTGTATTCCGTGTGCTCCAGTCCTTCCTATGCCAGGGAGTGCTTGATCTAAACCGGATTAAATTCTGCGTACGCCCCTTTCCACACCAGCAGTGCTTCGCGAGCAGTCCATGTGAACTCTAATTCACTCCATGTGCACTCTCACAAGCAGGAGCGATGTCCTAGTTCCATAAGCGAAATATGTGATTATTTCATGTCCGCTCCTTCATGGACACAGCAGTAGTCCCTGCAGAAGCCCTGCTTTCCAGCTTGTGTACTCACTCCTTTTGGATGCTAATTGATGCACTAGCTTCTGAAGCATTATTAATGATTTTATATTATAATCTGAGTTAAAAGTGGGTTTGAAGGACATCTAGGACTACCAAGAATCACTATTGGCTATCACAAGTACCACCAATTATCCAGGGATATTTGGCTCAAGGTCACAAGTTGCTCACTTTTCGTATGGATGGATGGATGGCTGGATGGATGATCTTACATGAAGACATTTCAGTTTTTCATGAACAAATGATATCAACTAAAATTGTGCACTATAAATTTCAGTACAGAAAAGAAAAAATGAATAATGAAACAGCTTTCATTATTGGAATATGTGTGTGTCTACTTGTTTCAGCTTCTTTGATAATAAATCTTTCTTCAGGATTTGAATCATTTTAAGTTAATGTCAATAGCTACATAAACATTGCTAGGATGTCATAATATAACCGATTAAATAAATGTATGAACGATAAAAAAAATCTATAGATGAAACTCGGCAAAGTATGGAAATTTGTTTTTCAAATTTGATCTACTTTATGAAATGTATGGAATGATCAATGACATGTTTTCAGTTCATTGTTACTATATGCAAATAGATATGAATTTCTAAACACTTTGAATACTAACAAGTATTATTATCTTTAGCATCTTATGAACTACACAATGATGGAGGGTTGAAGAGATCTCACCTGCTTGGTGTAAAACCTGTAGAATTAGAGTGGCACGAAGTTCACAACTTTACGCCTCAGAAATTGGATCTCAGACTCTGGTCTGGCGGGGATTTGCAGTTCAGTCGTAGAGCCAGGTCTTGAGGTCCTTCCTGAATTGAGGCAGTGACAGTGATTGCCTGAGGTGCAGAGGTAGGGAGTTCCAGGTATTTGCAGTGAGGAAGGAGGAGGGTCTTCCACCAGTCGATGTTTTTTGGATCTGTAGGATAGTGGCCAGGGTCAGATGGGCGGAAGGGAGGTGTCTGGTCAGTTTGTAGAAGGAAAGGCGGTGGTTGAGGTATTCGGGTCTGGTGTTGTGCAGGGCTCTGTAGGCATGTGTGAGGCGTGATTGATTGCTATGTACTATACAAACAAGAAGGGTGATGCGGCCTCTGTGTCATGAAGCAGGATGTGAATGGTTCTAATAGATGGACAAGGAGAGCTGTGTGGCCGACCCACCTTGTGAGGTAGAACCCTCAAGGATGGATGCTATCGGCTGGATGGTGTCAGTTGCCCACTATTGAGATCTCCACCAGGAAGTTCTAGTGGAGACCTTTCCCAAGGGGCTGCTCCATCATTGGACCTCTCTTCCATCAGTGCAAACAAGAAGTGTGCACTCACTGCAGTTTCTTGAAAGTAGATCGCTATCTAACAGATTGAGCCTGGATTGAATTCTCCCTTTTATTGTGCTTTCCACTCAAAGAGAACTGGAAGATTTAGACCTAGAGGCAGATGTCATTCTGATGGCCCTGGATTGAGCTGTTTGGGTTTTATTTCCGGACTGCGTGGAACTCAGTCTCAGTCCTCTGTGGAAGCTTCCACTCAGACAGGATCTTCTCTTGCAGCAGGAGGTGTCAGTGCTTCCAGTGCAGCTCAAGGACAAGGACTCTTAAATGTGTTTTGGGAATAGCTGAGGAGGGTGAGAAACAAACCTTGTGAGATACAGACCAGGTGCAGAGTCCACAAAAGGCATCCAGTACTGTGAAGAGGGCACTCTGGGCTGCAGAGGCACGCAGGAAGAAGATGGAGCACTCTGGGCTGCAGCAGGCATGCAGGAACAAGATGGGTCACTCTTGGCTGCAGCAGGCACAGAGGAAGAAGATGGGGTGCGCTGGGCTGCAGCAGGCACAGAGGAAGAAGGTGGGACACGCTGGGCTAAAGCAGGTACGCAGGGAGACGATCGGGCACTCTGGGCTGCAACAGGCATGCAGAAAGAAGATGGGGCACACTGGGCTGCAGCAGGCATGCAGGAAGAAGATGGGGCACTCTGGGCTGCAGAGGCACGCAGGAAGAAGATGGGACACTCTGGGCTGCAGCAGGTATGCAGGAACAAGATGGGACACTCTGGGCTGCAGCAGGCACAGAGGAAGAAGATGGGGTGCGCTGGGCTGCAGCAGGCACAGAGGAAGAAGATGGGGCACGCTGGGCTCAAGCAGGTACGTAGGGAGACGATCGGGCACTCTGGGCTGCAACAGGCATGCAGAAAGATGGGGCACACTGGGCTGCAGCAGGCATGCAGGAAGATGATGGGGCACTCTGGGCTGCAGCAGGCATGCAGGAAGGTGATGGGGCACTCTGGGCTGCAGCAGGCATGCAGGCAGAAGATGGGGTACTCTGGTCTGCAGCAGGCATGCATAAAGGTGATGGGGCACTCTGGGCTGCAGCAGGCATGCAGGAATGTGATGGGGCACTCTGCGCTGCAGCAGGCATGCAGGAAAAAGATGGGCAACTCTGGGCTTCAGCAGATATGCAGGAAGATAATGGAGCACTCTGAGCTGCAGCAGGTACGCAGGGAGAAGATATGGCACTCTGCGCTGCAGCGGGTATGCAGAAAGAAGATAGAGCACTATGGGCTGTAGCAGGCATGCGGGAAGGCGATGGGGCCCTCTGGGCTGCAACAGACATGCGGGATGGCAATGAGGCACTCTGGGCTGCAGCAGGCATGCAGGAAGAAGATGGGGCATCTTTGGGCTCCAGCCGGCACGCAGGGAGATGATGAGGCACTCTGGGCTGCAGCAGGTACGCAGGAAGAATATGGGGCACTCTGGGCTGCAGCAGGCATGCTGGAAGGCGATGGGGCACTCTGGGCTGCAGCAGGCATTCAGGAAGAAGATGGGGCACTCTGGGCTGCAGCAGGCATGCAGGAAAAAGATGGGGCACTCTGGGCTGCAGCAGGCATGCTGGAAGGCGATGGGGCACTCTGGGCTGTAGCAGGCATGTGGGAAGAAGATGGGGCACTCTGGGCTGCAGCAGGCACGCAGGAAGAAGATGGGGCACTCTGTGCCAACTATTTAGGGCTGTGCGAAGTTTAAATGTATTTAGTGGTTTCTTAGGTGGAATTGAGATACATTGCCCTTTGTGAAGGCGGGCCTTGCTAGCCAACTTCGTCCTAGGTGAGCTTAAGCGTCTCTATCTTCAATTCACTGCAGCTGTGTCACTCTCTAGAAGGGCAAGAAGTCAGGTTGCAGGGAATGGGCTACCTGGTTTTCTTTGCCACTACTCAGGGCCCACTTAGCTGGAGTGGCAGTGGGGAAATGGCGGTAATGCAAGGCACCATCCATTTTCTTTAGTGTCTCCCCTGCATTGCCTGCATTTTAACACACAACCACCACAGAGCAACCACAACATTGTTTAACCACTCGCTCTGCCACCTGATACCTAAAATAATCAGTTTTTTGTTCTAAATACAAATTGAAATGTAAATAATTAAAATGTTATTAAATAACTTTGGAGAACAGAGTTACTAATTAAAGCGAAACTACATGATTTTAAATCAAATGTATATATATAATTACAAAATGAAACAGGCTTGGGGGTCATCGAGATTTAGTAATAAAATATACATATTATAATATGAAATCAAATATAATTTGAATGAAACTTTTGCAGACATGGTTACTGATTAAAATAAAATAAAATACATCTAATATTATAAAATGATGAATAAAATATGGAGAGTTCAAGTGGCAGTCCTCCGAGATAGACTAATTACAAATTCGCAGATTAAAAAATATAACTAAAAAAGCTTAAGATATTTTTAATAAACAGCCTTGGGAATAAATGCACAGAGTATAAGGAAAGGTATTTTTTAAGGTGTTAAAGTAAATTACTTAAAATTAAATACATAAATTAAAAGGTTACTGATATTTTATTACAAAAATATCAATGTAAAGAAACGTTTGTTAAACGCACAACATTAATTCGGATCAGGTTGTAAAATAAGTGTTAAATTGGATACTTTTAATCAAATGTTAGGAGATTACATTAAATAAAAATAATTAACAATGAATGAATGAATTAAATATTCTATAGCTCATGGTTAGGTGAAATACAATACTTGAAAAGAAACGAAAGAGAAAGGGCTTATATTAACAATTACCTTTAAACAAAATAAATCAGAATAAACAAGTCTTCAATGTGAAAAAACAGGTAAAAAGGAAGTGTTGGTTTAGTGAATTGAATTATACTTGAATTGAATTGTTAGTGCGGAGCCGGGGCCCAAAAAGGGCATTCAGAGGGATAATCAACCAAATGCATGGGATAACTCCAGTAGCAAAAGAAAGAAAAATAGTAAGAGCATGTATGATATTACTTCAGTTAAAATAATCAGGTTTTCAGTTAAAAAGAAGTTAGTGATTCAGGTGCCAAATTTCTAAGATCAGAAGGAAGAGAAGCAGTGTTTTGCTTTCCAATAACTAAAAGAACGTCCACGAAGGTGGTTATGTTTGAAGCATTGGATGAGAGCCAGATTGGAGCTAGCAGACCAGAGCTCACTCGAGGAGATATGGTTGGATTTCTTTTTTTATGTAAGAAGGCCATTTATTGCATAAGGCCTGGTGAACCATGCAAAGTGCATTCAAAATAGACCCTTTGCCAATAGAACAGCAGCGGCCCGTGAAGGGAAGAGCGGTAGGGCGGTGGGGCCAGGTGGGGGGAGGGGATTTCCACAGATGAGGACAGAGAGAAAATGTATTATTTATTTAATTTTCACTCGTGGTCGTCTGTCAAACCCCCCCTCCCCCCCCCCGTCCCCACCACGGCCCAACCGCTCTTACCTACACAGGTCGCTGCTGCAACTGAATGCTAGTGGAGCTCTTGAGTGGAGCTCTTGAGTTGAGAGGCTGCAGATAGGAGGCAGCATTCTGAACCACCTGGCGATGATGAAGTAAATAGTTAGGGATGCCTAAATAAAGGATGGCTAAGAGAAGCGACCTGAGGGACATCACAATAAATAATAAGAGAGAAGGAACAAAAACGAGAAGGGGAAATTGATTGAGTCCTTCTAGATAAAAAAGACCAAGGCCAGCTAAGACCTGCGTTGCAAATCCCATTGCCTGGAGTGAATTGATGAGAGGGGTATGTGAGGCCATATCAAAGGCTGCAGATAGATCTAATAGGACCAGAGCTGCCGAGCTGCACTGGTCCATAGTTGATTAGAGATTCTTAGTAACTGCAAGCAGAGCAGTTTCTGTGCTCTACAAAAAAACGTGCTGTATTGTCGCACGGTTTATACTTTCCCAAGTATAACTGTGCATTGTTGGACAGCATAACCATCGGAACTGTGCAAGACTGATTCTACGCATCCAGATATTTTGGCCTAAGTCCTACTAGCTCACGGGGCACCATCTGTACCTCTAACTTTACAGGGTACCAAATGGATGAGCATCCTCAGAACATGGCAACCCTGACTCCCCAAGAAAATCATAGTAACAGATCTAAGTCCTATTCGCTTAGTTACTTATGCATACCGAAAGATATACACAAGGAATACACAGTAAAGCATTTCAATATTTATTGAAGCATTGTGATTAATGAGTAAAATACTTACTGCAATAATCAGTAGAAGGAAACGGAATAATGTGATTAGCATTATGAGAATGGTGAAAAAGATAAACAGTTCAACCATTTTGATTATTACAGAGAATATGTGCTTGCATACAAGAACTGTAATACATTGCACTCCTACCTAGCGCATCCTAACCTATCATGTCTATGGTGAGTGAATCAGCCAAATCCCTGTAGGGTGATCTAACTCCCCATTACCTGTGGGTAAGTGTCATCAAGCTGCCCATCTTGGTGGAGAGCTGAGCGGGCATCCCTCGCATGAGGTAAACAGGAATCAGCTGGGCTGGAATTCCAGCATGGGTCGACCTCTCAGTGCCGGCAAAATGCTCCTTTGTCTAAACAAAGTATCGATGTCCTATATATATGTAACATCATCCATGTTACCATGCCGAAGTCCAAGGCAGGCCGCTATTGTTTATTCTATTGTGATAGCTCTGCCACTGAGCGGCAAAAGCAAATATCATCTTGTGTGATTAACTTAGGACTTGTAAAAAATGTTCAAGTGTTTTGTTAGGGTACCTTTGAGGTGGCAGTGTAAGCAAACTGAGGTCCTCATTTACAAGGCCTGTGTGCCACCAGAACGTCACTTTTAGTGACGGTCCGGCAGTGCACACTGCGGGCCATATCTATAAGGCCATGTAAAGCCACCCTGCGTGGCTTGACATGGCCTTGTAGATATGGACTGAGGCAACGCAGTTAAAGTCACTGCGTTGCCTCACCCTGCGATAGGGAGGCGTGCCATGGACATTACGGTGGATGTTCCCACGTAACACCCATGTTGGTTAACATTCCCAGATTTCGTAAACCTGGGAATGCTTCACAAGTCTATACCTCCCCAGGGGAGGTCCTAAGGGAGGCACTGCGAGGAGAAATACTTTTATTTATCTTAGACATTCTGCAGCCCACATAGAAAGAGGAAAAAGCCTCTTGTGCAGGGAGGTGTCCCTTCCTGCACAAAAACAATCATCCCTGCAACGCAGGCACCCCTGCACCATGGTGCATGGGTGCCTGGGTTGGTGCATGGCAGCCCATTGTGCCAGCACAAGGGAAAAGGACAAGAATGCAACATATCTGATAGATACAGCTCATTCCTACCCTTTTCTTTTGCTGTAGGGCAGTGCAACAAAAAGGCTTGCAGCACTGGCCCACGGCAAAATCTTGTAAATGAGGCCCTGAGTTTGAAGATTATTATCCTGTATGGGCACGTGTCAAATATCATGATTTTTAGGGAGAGAAGGCAACTTGAGAACATAAGCATGTAAAATGGCGTTTCTACCTGGACCTAATGTAACCACGTGACAGTACGATGTAGTGGTAGATGCAGTAATTAAAGCTATGCTCTGGTGGGTGGTTTTGTACCATACAATCATTCCTTGTAGAGTGAAAGTCCTTCTCTTAGAGGTAGGACTTACAGCAGGCTTGAAATGAAGCTGTGCTCTGTCATTTGAGTGCCCTATCAGTATAGAATGAACTTGCAAAAACAACAGTTGATGGACAGAATGCAGAACAATGTCATAAATTCACCCCAGTACAGAGATCTGGGCCTAAATCCATCGTTTTTTTGCTCACCATGCCATTCCAGTTTGAACCTAGGCATATGCAAATCAGTATTGACCCTGTGCCTCATGGGAACAGTTCAGCCCGAACTGCCAAGCCAGGTCCTTACTGAACTGGAAACAAGCATCCTAGGACCGGTTTCGGGGTTTCACCCCTCTTCAGCCAGGATAGCTTGATTCCAGTGGCATGGAGAGCACGGGACCCACATCTGGGCATACCCGTCCCACTCGGGGTGACAAATGCAAAAACAACAGTTGATGGACAGAATGCAGATCAATGTCATACATTCACCCCAGTACAGAGATCTGGGCCTAAATCCATCGTTTTTTTGCACACCATGCCATTCCAGTTTGAACCTAGCCATATGCAAATCAGTCTTGACCCTGTGCCTCATGGGAACAGTCCAGCCCGAACTGCCAAGCCAGGTCCTCACTAGACTGGAAACGAGCATCCTAGGACCGGTTTCGGGGTTTCACCCCTCTTCAGCCAGGATAGCTTGATTCCAGTGGCATGGAGAGCATGAGACCCACGTCTGGGCATACCCGTCCCACTCGGGGTGACAAATGCAAAAACAACAGTTGATGGACAGAATGCAGAACAATGTCATACATTCACCCCAGTACAGAGATTTGGGCCTAAATCCATCGTTTTTTTGCTCACCATGCCATTCCAGTTTGAACCTAGCCATATGCAAATCAGTCTTGACCCTGTGCCTCATGGAAACAGTCCAGCCCAAACTGCCAAGCCAGGTCCTCACTGGACTGGAAACAAGCATCCTAGAACCGGTATCGGGGTTTCACCCCTCTTCAGCCAGGATAGCTTGATTCCAGTGGCATAGAGAGCACAGGACCCACGTCTGGGCTTACCCGTCTCACTCGGGTCCTGGGCTCACTGTGCCACTGGAATCAAGCAATCCTGGCGGAAGAGGGATGAAACCGCGAAACCAGTCCTAGGACGCTTGTTTCCGGTCCAGGGAGGACCTGGCTTGGCAGTTCGGGCTGGACTGTTCATGCTGGAACCTTGTGTGGTGTTTCCATTGCGGTGCGTTTTTCAAAGGCACTGCCACTTTTGAAAGAGGCACCGCAGCGGGAACCCCCACACTGCCCACTTGCCAGACCACTTTTAAGCTGTAATCTGGTGGGCGGCGGTGACTCTTGGTGGTGAGGGGGGGTGGTGGCGGCATGCTGCCCTCCCCGCAACACCAAAAGTCGTAATCGGACCCTATGTTTTTTTTTGGGTTGTATGACAAAATATCAGAAACAAATATATTGTGATACCCAAATATGAAAAACATATCGGGAACCAAAATATTATGTTTACTTTGTATTCAAACTACTAAAATATATAGAGAAAATTATTATGGACCAGAAAATTGTCAAAAACAGATAAGTATATTACTATATGCAGCAACTCTGGTTAGTTCCCAGGTTTAGGTGGAGAGCAGCTCCTTTACATGGAGCACCCTACAACATCAGCGACAGTGAATCTGCTCACCTCAAACGTCTGTTTCTCTAGCAGAGGATTTAAGCATAGAATTAGCAGAGTGCTATCCGTGCCGAGCTGGAGGATGACATGGCTTTTTGCCATTTTTACAGCAAAGTATTTAAACATAGGATTAGCAAGTGCTAACCATGCAGATCTGAAAATGACAAAGCCTTTTACCACTTCAGTCACAGTATTACAGCTTAGGATTGGTAAAATATTACCCAAGACAGCCTAGAATTAATAAAGGCAACCACTGAAGTGTTTCTCTCTAGTTATAGCTCATCAGAGAGGTATAGCTTTGTCCAGACACAAGAGAGCTCCCAGTATAAGCCAAGACAATACAATTTCAGGCTTGGAGTGCCGCATACATTATGCAGAAAAAAAGCAAGGAACTCTGGGTTCCCAAGTTTAGGTGGAGAGAAGCTCCTTTCTATGGAGCACTGTTCAACACCACAGATTCTCTGAATCTGCTCATCTCAAATGTCTGTTTCTCTAGCTGAGTTTTTAAGCATAGGGCTTTACTATTTGTAGTATTCTATTAATTACATTTAGATAATAAACCTTAAAATAAAAATAAAAGTAAAACTTATATTTAAAATTTTAATAAAAATATTATTAAATATAAAAGTATACCTAAATAATAATTATTTAAGCAATTACAACCAATGAATAAAATTACTATTATTTTTAATAAAATATAATAAACATATATATAACAAGCTTATAGCAAAGTATATAAAAAATTAAACCCAAAATATAAACTAAAAGATTATTTAATTTCATAAATATTTATAATAAATAAATAAAGAAAACATTCAAATATTTTTTTACAAATTAGAAATAGTAGGGATAGTGTTCAACTTTTTAGGGGTCAGATTTATCACTCACATTCCTATTTTAGAAACAGTAGGGAAAGTGTTGGCCTTTAGAGGAGTCAGATTTACTATTCCTACTCCTATTTCTTAAAAAAACATTTAAATAAAAAACAAAAAATAAAATCTATTTGCCATATTAAATGTATTCATTAGGTATAAAACAACTAGCTATACATTTCAAAAATCCATATTTTAAATTGGAAATTAAAATTAAAATGAAGAAATATTACAAATGTTTGAAACTAAGACACTTTACTTACTACAACCACAAAAAATGAATACCAAAAAATAATTAAAATATATATATTATAAAATTGAACAATTAATAATTTAAAATAATTATTAAATGTAACTATAAAATTTCAAACAAGTAAAAAAAACTGAAAATGAAGTAAAACAATCTAGTGATTAAATAAACTGATCACTCAATTATTAATTATTTAAAAATTAATTATTAAAGTAAATAACAATCTATTAATACATGTACCTAATATTTATCCATTAAAAACGAACATTACATAAAAATAATGATAAATTAAAACAAGTTATTTTTTTTAAACATCCCAGCCTATTCCACAACAAGCCCAACAACCCACTACTAAATTAGTGATTTCTAAATTAAACTACAAAATAAATAACATTTATCAATAATATTTATTTTTATTTGTATATATGTTTTTGCAAAAATAAAACGGATATACATTGTGAAAGAGCCAAACCCAAATAATATGTTTTAATGTTTTTCCCTATGGGATTCTAGTTTAAGTCCCTGCCTCCAGTATTTTCTAGGGGAGGGTGTATCAGTGCCTGTAGTTTGCCATGTGTGGTGTTGAACTTAGTCCACGTCTGAGCTGGGGTACATTTACCACTATTTTGGGTCCTTTTTGCCTGTAGTAACTTTAGAAGTGCAATTTGTGAATAGCAACAGGCTTCCTCTTTTGTGGGTGGGTGTCTGGTCCCCCTTAAGCCCCTCTTACCCCTCCCTAAACTCCTCCTCACCCTTTTCTAGCTCCTTCCCATTTACAAGGAAGTATTTCCCTTTTTCCAGCAACTCCCTTTACCCCCTCTCACATTTACTGCTAAGCAGTACTCTTACATGTGTTATGACTATAGAAAAGATAGGAGGGTTGGAGATTTACACTTGTAGGTTTGTGAATTTTGCATTGAGTAGTATTACTGTAGTACTACTTTATGTACAAAACACCGTTTGTGAATCAGACCCTGTATTTCTTAATTGTTTTACTTCTTTTTTAGCTGTCACCTCTCTTGTTGCCATGTTACTAATATCTTTTGGGGGATACTCATTGTAGACTAGGGGCCTTATTAAGAGCACGGCCGTCCACAGGACTGCCGTACTTGTGGTGGTGGTCCGACCACCGCCACCACTGCAGGCCTGCTAGCAGTATTCAGAGTGTGGAGGCCAGACTGCCACAGGACCGCAGCGTCTGCTGAAGATCCAGGATATCGTGGCGGTTGCACAGCAGAAGGGGCAGCAATATGCTGGTGGTGCTGCTACGACAATGCCATGCATATTACGAGTTGCCTGTCCAGCGCCCCTTTCATGGTGGTAAGCCCGCCATGAAAAGAGTGGCAGAGAGGCAACTAAGGGGTTCTTAACAGGGTCCCTTGCCACTCCTGGACCTGGGGATCCATGCGGGGGAACACATATTGTGCCCCCCTGGAATTGCACCCCAATTCCTGCACAGTGTGGCATGCATGCCACACTGTGCAGGAATGTGCTGCAGGCGCTGTCACGGCAGCATCTGCAGTAAAGCTTCACCTATGAGCCTTGTATAGTCACAAGACCGCTGCAGCACACCCGCCATGGATTACTGTTGTAATCCAGCAGGCAGGCGCTCGACAGGCTTCGCGGGGCAATAGGAGGACCGCCAAACTTGTAAGAAGGCCTTCTATGTCATGTATGTTCTCTATAAAGCGCTTTATATATTCGGGTGTTCTGCGCTATAAGAAATGGATAAATACATACATAACAAAAATAAATAAAATTCAAGCATTCCAATCATCACTTCTTTGTATTTCGCAATATATTAAAGAGTGTTTATACCATAGCACAGCAATAATCTGGGGCATTGCTTTTAAAGGGAGCACTGTGTTCCTTTGGGGTATTATTGTTATGAGGCAGTGTGTATCCTTGTTATTACATCATCTGTTGCCCAGTGTATCACTTTGACAACTTATCTGCTACTACACAGGTATTTACATGTTCTCAGGTGTTGAAACCGGTCACACAATGTTGTAAAGTACAAATTAACATAAATGAGCCTACTTGTTATCAAAATGGAAGCATGGGTGAATACATTAAGCTGTTATCAGTGACAGATGTCTCTGTGAGTTTTAGGAGTAATCAGGAGAGACATTTCAGCAAGCATATCACTTATTAAGATTATGAATATGAAGAGCAGGGCACTGAGTGAACCTATTTCGTGCTGCCTGGGTTTCAGATGAGCACACATATTTCTATTGAACCACTTTCAGCTCTCTCTTAAAGAAAGTGATTAACAGCTGATTTGTAGATTAGCACGGCTTTGAATTGTCTTTTCACCGACTGTTTGCGCTGATTTCACGCCATCAGAAGCAATTTAGAAGGAGAACGAGCTCCATGAAAATTAATTTCATACCATTTTCAATTCATGTTATGGAAAATGTGCTTTAAATCCTCGTTATAACCTATTTCACAGGGAAGAGGGCAAAAGAGCTGCCATTCTGACTCCAATAGGGTTTAGAATTGTCTACTTTTCTTGCTGGATAACAACCTAAGGGGCATATTATCAAGACAGGCGATAAAATTATAGCCGCTTTAGCGGCAGAAAACTGCAGCTAAAGCGGCGATGTTGGGCTTGATAATATGCTCTTGAGAATTCCAATAGAAGCCCAGGTTGACACCAGAACATGGGCTTCTATTGGAGTTCACAAGGGCATATTATCAAGCCCAATATCGCCGCTTTAGCGGTAGTTTTCTGCCGCTAATGCGGCGATAATTTTAACGCCGTTTCTTGATAATATGCCCCATAGTGCTCAAAATCTATGTGACTTTAGTGAAGTAGCTCCAATGGCCAGCAATCCCTCTCAAAAAATCGTCCCAGCACCACTGCTGCTGCCAAACATACGGGTGAGTCAATTGCATTTAGCAAGTCACTAAGATTCAAAATTTTCGCCCAGTGATTTCGCTTCTGCCTACGTCTGGCTCTAAATACCCACAATTTATTTTAAAATGTATTAAATGCGACTAAAAAAACACAGAGAGATAGAGGAGGGGGTAAGGGAGGTTTCTTCAGGATAATATTAAAAAATAGTGCTGATAAGTTTAACAAAAATTAGGAGCAGGCTGAGTGGCACAGACCATGTTTTCCCCAAAGAAAAGGAAAGTCAGTGAAGGTGTACGGAATCGTGATTCGACAAATGACTTCACTGCCTGGGAGTGACAAGTCACCTTCAATGCGATCAATAACACACCTGATATATAAAATGACTAACAAGGTCAAATAAATCAGAGAGAAATTTTGAAATGGCAAGATTTGTCAAGATTTTGAGCAAAGTGATCAGTTACTGGCCGGACCATGGGGCATATTATCAAGCACGGCGTTAAAATTATCACCGCTTTAGCGGCAGAAAACTGCCGCTAAAGTGGCGATAAGGGGCTTGATAATATGCCCTGGAGAATTCCAATAGAAGCCCATGTTGACACCAGAACATGGGCTTCTATGGGAATTCTCAAGGGTATATTATCAAGCTCATTATCGCCACTTTAGCGGCAGTTTTCTGCCACTAATGCAGCGATAATTTTAACTCTGTTTCTTGATAATATACACCCATATGTTTTAATTTTCTCCATACGTCCTATCCATGCCTGTTGATTGGCGGAAAATAGTTCAACTGCTTTAACTGATGCACCAGATTACTATTCATCAAGGCCAGGCCTACTTGTAGGGAGTGGTGACATGGTGAGGTGCCAGGCTTCAGTAGGAAGAGGATGGGGAGAAGAGAAATTAAGCAGATTAGCAGAAAATTCAGCATTTCTATAAATGCAAATTTAACCATTCAGCCATCGCAAAAATATCTCACGGTAAGTAGGCGTCATGGGCAGGGCCCTGGGCTGCCACGCATTCCCAAGCCCAAAGATTTCCAACTCCTGGCTTAAGGTTGCCTTCGATGGATGGTTGTCCTCTACTGATGGAGAGCTGCCACGTGCAGAGGAGAGTGCCTTTCTACCTATTCTGTGCAGCATCCTGAAGCCTGTGACCAAGGACCTGTGCTCTG
The DNA here is from genome assembly GCF_964204655.1 of Triturus cristatus. Taxonomy (NCBI): domain Eukaryota; kingdom Metazoa; phylum Chordata; class Amphibia; order Caudata; family Salamandridae; genus Triturus; species Triturus cristatus. The sequence goes on along the minus strand of NC_140584.1, from coordinate 277,586,600 downwards.
AAACGCGTAAGGCAAAGAAATGCATCTGAATGAAAATGCCGGCTTTCTTTTAAATAAAGAATCAGTGGAATTCCTCTGCTTTTCGAGTGCATCTTCAAACAGGGGATGTTTTGATGAGTGATATATATATATATATATATATATATTACTGCTACAAAACACCAGTCAGGTGCACTCACAGGCGGGTGCTTCTTCGTGCGGGGGTGTACCCGCATTCAATTATTGCTGCAACTCTCCTTCTCACATCCACCATCCAAAGAGAAAGACAGCACTCACGGGGGCCGTTTCCAAAGTTTATTAAATGGAAACTGTCACGTAAACAAACAGACGCGTTTCGGTAACAACCTTCATCTATGTTTACCGAAGCGCCCGCCCGCCATGTTTTTAAATCATCATAATGTACATAAACATAAATGAGGGACCAACGTCGATAACGCGGTCTCCTGCATTACTTCCCCAATGTCGGCGCCATCTTGTAGTGTATGATAACCAACAAGCCTAAATGACAAATTCTCCTCGCAAATGCGAGCGGAGTAAAGGAAGAATCTATCCATACACGTCAATCCTGCCCTGGATGGGCATACACCTGGAGAGATTCTCCAACTGAAATAAAACATGGCTAGGGCTGCCTACTACTAAAAATTCTATACAATCATAATATGCCAAAAATTGTATTTGCGAAAAATACTGAGTGGGTGAGCAAACTACTATGTCTATACAACTGGGGATACTACATACAATATAATACAATCTGTCGTACATGATGTTTCCGCAGGAAGCAACCAAGGTAAAGTAACGGGTCCTATACTCGGGTTCAAACACAAATACAAATACAAATAAATATATACATATATACATGTACATATATACAAATATGTAAATATAAGCCTACAAACACATAAGGGCCATATATATACACATGTAAATCATATGCATACACATCGAGTATATATACACACAATATGTACAATATAGAATCCAGTATCATCATACTATAGTAGATTGAAGGGGGGGGAGGATAGAATATTAACTTCACTCCCCTAGGTGCACAGCTAGCTCTTCACTGCTATTAAGGCCCCATGGTGTTTTTGTTTGAAGATCGATGATGTACCGTGACTCCAGTCTCCGGAGTTTCAGGATCCTGTCTCCCCCTCTAGGGTTCAACGGTACATGATCCAAACAAAAATAGCTTAACTCATCTCGATTACGATTATGAGTTTTGTCAAAATGACACGCTACGGGGTAGGTCTCGTCACCTTTACTGATGGCCCGCTGTGTTCTAAAATCCTGATTTTAGTAGGATGAATGGTGCTGCCCACGTAGCGCAGGCCACATGGGCATACTATGCAGTAAACAGTATAAGGAGTGGTGCATGTTAAAAACTTTCTGATGTTCCTATTGATTTTTATGATGGGAATGTCATAACTAAGCACTCTTTTACTCCCTTTGCAGGCTTTGCATTTGCCACATGGAAAAAACCCTCCTAGTGCTCCAAAAGGTGATCTAGGGGCATCCCTCAGATAGCTGCATACTAAGTCATTTTTGATGGACCTAGCTTTTCTAAATGTGACAAGGGGGTGGGGTGGAAGATCTGTCCCTATCACGCCATCAGTCTGTAAAATATGCCAGTTCTTACGCATGATCCTCTTGAGGTCCCCTGCATCCCTAGAAAAAGTCGTTATGAGTCTGAATTTGCCCCCATTGATGACATCCATATTCTTGGTTTCGGCACTTTTAAGCAAATCAGCCCTTTTAGTGACTTTCACCTTTTCAAAAGCCTTCTCAAGAACCTCTTTGCTGTAACCTCGGGCTTCGAAACGTCTGATGCTATCGTTGGCTGCCACTAGAAACTCTTTATCATCTGAACTGTTTCTTTTTATGCGGAGCAATTCCCCATAGGGGATGCTCCTGACCAGATTATTGGGGTGGCTGCTAGAAGCGTGCAGGACAGAGTTTCCCGCTGTCTCTTTGCGGAAAAGTTTGGTTTTCAACTGTCCCTTTTCTACATAGATGTTGACATCCAAGTAATTAACTGATACAGCATCTATCTCCCCTGTGAATTCTAAATTCACTTTGTTGTTATTCAGGACATCTATGTAGTTTCTAGCCGTGTCGAGTGAACCGTTCCACACGATGAACAAGTCATCGATGTAACGGTACCACACGACCACCTGTTCTGTCCACTGAGTGTTGGAAGTGCCCCAGGCTACCTGCTCCTCCCACCAGCCTACGAACAAGTTCGCATAGCTGGGGGCGAAGCAGGTACCCATGGCCGTACCCGAGATCTGTCTATACAATTGTGTGTGGAACAAAAAGATGTTATTAGTAAGACAAAATCTGGCAAAATCTATTAACAGTTCATTGTGTTCTAGGTACTTCAAAGGGCGTTTTTTAAGAAAATATTCCATTGCCACCAATCCATCACAGTGCGCAATCGAGGTGTATAGACTGGTAATGTCTAATACCATCAGTTTATATTCCTCCTTCCATTCCAAAGCAGCAATATGTCCCAACAGATCTTTCGTGTCTCTGATATACGATTTTAGGTTTTTGACATGGGGCAAAAGGAAGGAGTCAACATAAATCGACATATTTTCTGTGAGACTACCTTGGGATGCCACAATTGGTCTCCCAGGTGGTGTCTCTTTGTTCTTATGCACCTTAGGAAGGTGATAAAAAGTTGGAATGATAGGGTTCAGCCTTCTAAGAAATAGAAATTCGTCTATTGTCAATAATCCTTTGTTGTGCCACTTGGTAATGAGAGAGTGGTAGTTCTCCATGCTGCCATGGTATGTGTTCGTGTAGATGGCAGTATATGTCTGTCCATTAGAGAGTTGGCGAAGCGCTTCCTTATCATAGTTAGCTTTGGTTTGTAGGACTATGTTGCCCCCCTTATCCGAAGGCTTACATACTATTCCTTTGTCCTTCCTCAGGTCTTCTAGGGCTTTTTGTTGTTTGAAAGAAAAGTTACTTGCCCTTGTAGTGTCCTTTTTGAATTTTTGTTTCCGTCGGAGCTGTGTCAGATCCTTAGTGACTGCTTCCGAAAAGACTTCAATTGCATCAGGTGCCATTTGTGGTAGAAATTGCGACACCGGTTTAAAAGTAGTAAGTCCACCATGTTGTTTTATGCCAGTTATAGCTAGTTGTTGCGATTGCCTCAGAGATGTTAAGGTTCCGTCTTCCGCTTCTGTTCTCAATTCTTCTAGAACCATAATTGCATTTAGATCACGACTTGCAAGTTCATCCGGAGCCGGAGTCGTGCTGGCTTGGTATTTGGATCTCATAACTTGCGGTTTGATTTTGAAGTACTTGTGCAGTTTTAATTTTCGCGTAAATTTGAAGAGATCAATACGCGGCTGCGTAAATTCCATAGTTTTGTGGGGACAGAATGTGAGACCCAATTCGAGGACTGACTCTTCGGTTTTGGTCAATTGCTTAGTCGTTAAATTGATAATGGTAAGATTAACTTCCTTAGGTTTTATCACCGTCTCCTGTTGGAGGCTCTTCTGGTGTACGCTGTTCTGCTTCGCGTTGCCGGTGGGGATAGGTTGCCTCTTCCGACCCCCTTGTCCCCTCCTGGTCTTCCTCTTCCCATTTGTTCCGGGGGCTTGCCTCTGCCTCCCCTCTGCCATGACTGGCGGATCAATTTGAATTCCTCCCGAAAAGGAGTATGTGCTGGACCACATCCAGAGGTTGTACCCCGCTCCTCCTCCGAGGATTCATTCTCGGTGACTTCTGATTCTGATGTCACTGGTACTTCCGTCTCTGCCTGCGTAGGACTCTTGGTGTTGCTTCTGAGGTCGTTTCTCGGTTTGTCAAACTTTCTGGCGAAAGTCAAGACTCTTCCCTGCACATAGTCGTTTTCGTCGCGGTCGAATTTGCTCTGTTTCCGCGCTTTGATCTTCTCTTCGTAGATTTTCAGGCATTTCTTCATTTGCTCCCTGTATTCATTAATCTTGGTTTGGTCTTCCTCTTTCTTTAGTGCTTCTTCCAAGGCCTCAATATCTTTAAGTGCCTTATTTCGGTCGCTCCATGCAAATTTAACCAAAATTTGTAGCATCCCTTTGCAAGACTCAGCGGTGTGTTCCGCCCACTCATCCAATAATAGGGGATCCGGGGACTCATAGGCCGGTACCGTGTATATCCTTAAGCCTCTGGGTACTCTGTTGACCTCAATGTAGTTTTGTAGTGAGGTCCCTTCCCACCACTTTCTCCAACAGGAGACGGTGATAAAACCTAAGGAAGTTAATCTTACCATTATCAATTTAACGACTAAGCAATTGACCAAAACCGAAGAGTCAGTCCTCGAATTGGGTCTCACATTCTGTCCCCACAAAACTATGGAATTTACGCAGACGCGTATTGATCTCTTCAAATTTACGCGAAAATTAAAACTGCACAAGTACTTCAAAATCAAACCGCAAGTTATGAGATCCAAACACCAAGCCAGCACGACTCCGGCTCCGGATGAACTTGCAAGTGGTGATCTAAATGCAATTATGGTTCTAGAAGAATTGAGAACAGAAGCGGAAGACGGAACCTTAACATCTCTGAGGCAATCGCAACAACTAGCTATAACTGGCATAAAACAACATGGTGGACTTACTACTTTTAAACCGGTGTCGCAATTTCTACCACAAATGGCACCTGATGCAATTGAAGTCTTTTCGGAAGCAGTCACTAAGGATCTGACACAGCTCCGACGGAAACAAAAATTCAAAAAGGACACTACAAGGGCAAGTAACTTTTCTTTCAAACAACAAAAAGCCCTAGAAGACCTGAGGAAGGACAAAGGAATAGTATGTAAGCCTTCGGATAAGGGGGGCAACATAGTCCTACAAACCAAAGCTAACTATGATAAGGAAGCGCTTCGCCAACTCTCTAATGGACAGACATATACTGCCATCGACACGAACACATACCATGGCAGCATGGAGAACTACCACTCTCTCATTACCAAGTGGCACAACAAAGGATTATTGACAATAGACAAATTTCTATTTCTTAGAAGGCTGAACCCTATCATTCCAACTTTTTATCACCTTCCTAAGGTGCATAAGAACAAAGAGACACCACCTGGGAGACCAATTGTGGCATCCCAAGGTAGTCTCACAGAAAATATGTCGATTTATGTTGACTCCTTCCTTTTGCCCCATGTCAAAAACCTAAAATCGTATATCAGAGACACGAAAGATCTGTTGGGACATATTGCTGCTTTGGAATGGAAGGAGGAATATAAACTGATGGTATTAGACATTACCAGTCTATACACCTCGATTGCGCACTGTGATGGATTGGTGGCAATGGAATATTTTCTTAAAAAACGCCCTTTGAAGTACCTAGAACACAATGAACTGTTAATAGATTTTGCCAGATTTTGTCTTACTAATAACATCTTTTTGTTCCACACACAATTGTATAGACAGATCTCGGGTACGGCCATGGGTACCTGCTTCGCCCCCAGCTATGCGAACTTGTTCGTAGGCTGGTGGGAGGAGCAGGTAGCCTGGGGCACTTCCAACACTCAGTGGACAGAACAGGTGGTCGTGTGGTACCGTTACATCGATGACTTGTTCATCGTGTGGAACGGTTCACTCGACACGGCTAGAAACTACATAGATGTCCTGAATAACAACAAAGTGAATTTAGAATTCACAGGGGAGATAGATGCTGTATCAGTTAATTACTTGGATGTCAACATCTATGTAGAAAAGGGACAGTTGAAAACCAAACTTTTCCGCAAAGAGACAGCGGGAAACTCTGTCCTGCACGCTTCTAGCAGCCACCCCACGAATCTGGTCAGGAGCATCCCCTATGGGGAATTGCTCCGCATAAAAAGAAACAGTTCAGATGATAAAGAGTTTCTAGTGGCAGCCAACGATAGCATCAGACGTTTCGAAGCCCGAGGTTACAGCAAAGAGGTTCTTGAGAAGGCTTTTGAAAAGGTGAAAGTCACTAAAAGGGCTGATTTGCTTAAAAGTGCCGAAACCAAGAATATGGATGTCATCAATGGGGGCAAATTCAGACTCATAACGACTTTTTCTAGGGATGCAGGGGACCTCAAGAGGATCATGCGTAAGAACTGGCATATTTTACAGACTGATGGCGTGATAGGGACAGATCTTCCACCCCACCCCCTTGTCACATTTAGAAAAGCTAGGTCCATCAAAAATGACTTAGTATGCAGCTATCTGAGGGATGCCCCTAGATCACCTTTTGGAGCACTAGGAGGGTTTTTTCCATGTGGCAAATGCAAAGCCTGCAAAGGGAGAAAAAGAGTGCTTAGTTATGACATTCCCATCATGAAAATCAATAGGAACATCAGAAAGTTTTTAACATGCACCACTCCTTATACTGTTTACTGCCTAGTATGCCCATGTGGCCTGCGCTACGTGGGCAGCACCATTCATCCTACTAAAATCAGGATTTTAGAACACATGCGGGCCATCAGTAAAGGTGACGAGACCTACCCCGTAGCGCGTCATTTTGACAAAACTCATAATCGTAATCGAGATGAGTTAAGCTATTTTTGTTTGGATCATGTACCGTTGAACCCTAGAGGGGGAGACAGGATCCTGAAACTCCGGAGACTGGAGTCACGGTACATCATCGATCTTCAAACAAAAACACCATGGGGCCTTAATAGCAGTGAAGAGCTAGCTGTGCACCTAGGGGAGTGAAGTTAATATTCTATCCTCCCCCCCTTCAATCTACTATAGTATGATGATACTGGATTCTGCTGCTGTTGTATATATTGTACATATTATGTGTATATATACTCGATGTGTATGCATATGATTTACATGTGTATATATATGGCCCTTATGTGTTTGTAGGCTTATATTTACATATTTGTATATATGTACATGTATATATGTATATATTTATTTGTATTTGTATTTGTGTTTGAACCCGAGTATAGGACCCGTTACTTTACCTTGGTTGCTTCCTGCGGAAACATCATGTACGACAGATTGTATTATATTGTATGTAGTATCCCCAGTTGTATAGACATAGTAGTTTGCTCACCCACTCAGTATTTTTCGCAAATACAATTTTTGGCATATTATGATTGTATAGAATTTTTAGTAGTAGGCAGCCCTAGCCATGTTTTATTTCAGTTTGAGAATCTCTCCAGGTGTATGCCCATCCAGGGCAGGATTGTTGTGTATGGATAGATTCTTCCTTTACTCCGCTCGCATTTGCGAGGAGAATTTGTCATTTAGGCTTGTTGGTTATCATACACTACAAGATGGCGCCGACATTGGGGAAGTAATGCAGGAGACCGCGTTATCGACGTTGGTCCCTCATTTATGTTTATGTACATTATGATGATTTAAAAACATGGCGGGCGGGCGCTTCGGTAAACATAGATGAAGGTTGTTACCGAAACGCGTCTGTTTGTTTACGTGACAGTTTCCATTTAATAAACTTTGGAAACAGCCCCCGTGAGTGCTGTCTTTCTCTTTGGATGGTGGATGTGAGAAGGAGATTTGCAGCAATAATATATATATATATATATATATAGGTTTCACACACGTTATAGTTAGGAATTAGCATTTAAAAAACCTTGCAAATTCACTTAAAAAACTATAGGTTTCACACATGTTATAGTTAGCTGGACATTTCACTCGTGAAAAACCATTGAAATTCCCCCGTTATAGTTAGTGCAGGCAACTATAACTCACGCGACCGCAATCCTTTGCTGATGACGTCAGATATTACATCACTGTATTTAGACACTTATTTACCCATGTCTTCTTCCATTAATTTTTAGCTATACATATATTACAAACATTTTTTTTCAGAAAAACACATATGTCATCAGTGATGTAATATCTGACGTCATCAGCAGAGGATTGCGGTCGTGTGAGTTATAGTTGCCGCACTAACTATAACTGGGGAATTTCAATTGTTTTTCACGAGTGAAATGTCCAGCTAACTATAACATGTGTGAAACCTATGGTTTTTAAGTGAATTTGCAAGGTTTTTTAAATGCTAATTCCTAACTATAACGTGTGTGAAACCTATGGTTTTTTCAGTGAATTTGTACGTTTTTTTAAATGCTAAGTTATGTATTTTTTTTTTTTTCAGGTTTTTCACCGTGCGCGTACCGTACGCGCACGGTGCGCTTCTTCACGGAATTTTTCCGTTTCTACCGTATGCGCACGCTACGCGTACTCCGCGATTTTTCACCAAAAAATTAAAGGAAATTTTGGCCCTTGGGGGTCCTTCTGGCTAGGGGGTCAGGAACTGTCCACCCTGCCCCCTTTTCACGTTCTCCACCTTTGTTTTTCACCCCCTCAGACTGCGTGAGACAAAATGGCGGCCGACACTTCCTGGTTTCGACCGATTTGAATGTTTACTAAGATCTAACAACCAATCAGAATCGCGCACGGCAGCGTGCGCGTACGGTAAGTTTTACCGTACGCGCACGGTGCGCGCTTACAGATATATATATTAATTTAAATGCTATTTTCTCAGGAAATACTGAACAGATTTACACCAGATCTGCAAAAGGCAAAAGGCACATCCCTGACCTGAGGACTACCCCTCTGCCAAATTTCAAGTAATTCTGTTCAGCCGTTCGGGCTGTAGCTTGGACTAAAGGTCCTATGGAAAAATGCATGGGGAAAATGCGTTTTGGGACCCCCCTTTTTCTCAGCCCCTGCTTGACGAATCCCCCCGAGACTTTCAGGGAAGGAGCGGAGCGGAGCGCCCCACCTATTTTGAAAATTTCGCGAGGATTCGTCAATCGGCGCCAAAGTTATTCCAAATAGAATGTTGCGGATTTCCTATGGAAACACGGTCCTAACTATAACTATCTACTGGCGACCGCCAGTAGATAATATATATATATATATATTATCTACTGGCGGTCACCAGTAGATAGTTATAGTTACAACCTAGTTTCCATAGGAAATCCGCAACATTCTATTTGGAATAACTTTGGCGCCGAATGATGAATCCTCGCGAAAATGTCAAAATAGGTGGGGCGCTCCGCTCCGCTCCTTCCCTGAAAGTCTCGGGGGGATTCGTCAAGCGGGGGCTGAGAAAAAGGGGGGGTCCCAAAACGCGTTTTCCCCATGCATTTTTCCATAGGACCTTTAGTCCAAGCTACAGCCCAAACGGCTGAACAGAATTACTTGAAATTTGGCAGAGAGGTAGTCCTCAGGTCAGGGATGTGCCTTTTGCAGGTCTGGTGTAAATCTGTTCAGTATTTCCTGAGAAAATAGCATTTAAATCAATATATATATCTGTAAGCGCGCACCGTGCGCGTACGGTAAAACTTACCGTACGAGCACGCTGCCGTGCGCGAGCACGATTCTGATTGGTTGTTAGATCTTAGTAAACATTCGAATCGGTCGAAACCAGGAAGTGTCGGCCGCCATTTTGTCTCTCGCAGTCTGAGGGGGTGAAAAACAAAGGTGGAGAACGTGAAAAGGGGGCAGGGTGGACAGTTCCTGAACCCCTAGCCTTTGTCAGGGGGTCCCAGAAGGACCCCCAAGGGCCAAAATTTCCTTTCATTTTTTGGCAAAAAATCGCGGAGTACGCGTAGCGTGCGCGTATAGTAGAAACGGAAAAAATCCGCGAAGAAGCGCACCGTGCGCGTACCGTACGTGCACGGTGAAAAGCCTGAAAAAAAAAAAAATACATAACTTAGCATTTAAAAAACCGTACAAATTCACTGAAAAAACCATAGGTTTCACACACGTTATAGTTAGGAATTAGCATTTAAAAAACCTTGCAAATTCACTTAAAAAACCATAGGTTTCACACATGTTATAGTTAGCTGGACATTTCACTCGTGAAAAACCATTGAAATTCCCCCGTTATAGTTAGTGCAGGCAACTATAACTCACGCGACCGCAATCCTCTGCTGATGACGTCAGATATTACATCACTGATGACATATGTGTCTTTCTGAAAAAAAAATATTTGTAATATATGTATAGCTAAAAATTAATGGAAGAAGACATGGGTAAATAAGTGTCTAAATACAGTGATGTAATATCTGACATCATCAGCAGAGGATTGCGGTCGCGTGAGTTATAGTTGCCTGCACTAACTATAACGGGGGAATTTCGATGGTTTTTCACGAGTGAAATGTTCAGCTAACTATAACATGTGTGAAACCTATGGTTTTTTAAGTGAATATATATATATATATATATATATATTCACAGAAAAAACCATAGGTTTCAGGGGTGTTATAGTTAGCTGCCCATTTCACTCGTACAAAACCATAGAAATTCCTCTGTTATAGTTAGTTCTGCTAACTATAACTCACGCGCCCGCAATGCACTGCTGATGATGTCACATATTGCTTCATTCATGACATGGTCAGTGACATCACTGATGACATCTCAAATGACATCACTGATGACATCACTGATGACATCATCCACTGAATGTGGTTTAGTTTGAAATTTAAATATGTTTTATATATATACCAATCTGTATTGAAGATTGAGTGGATATATAACTGTCTGGATGGAGGATTTAGTAGCTGTCTGACTGTCTTTTTAAGTGAGTAATTAAAAGTGTCTCACTTAATACATGGATTAGTAACTAAACTATGTGAATGTGTGCAGCACAGTCTCTGTTGTTGTATAACATGCTGCCTCAGTTGGTCACTAACTACATGAGTGTGTATATTAGTTATTGATTAGTTGGGTGAGTATTTGTATGGGACACTGAGTTTGTGTGTGGTTGGATGGGGTGTGTGTAACTCTATGCATAGATGTGTGAATGGTTGATTGACTAGGTGTATGGGTTTAAGAGTGCATGTGGAAACAGTTGTTTGGGTGACTGAGTGTATTTATTTGTGTGTTGGTGAGCGAATATACGTTTTAGTTGTACATCTTCAACAAAGTAAAAAAATAAAAGGCATTGTATGTGAGAGTTGGTGTATATAAATAAGTTTGTGTAAGAGTCAGTGATTGTGAGAGTAAATATATGAATGAGTATATAATTGTAATGGTGCTTTTTTAACATATTAACGATGAGTTACTATGTGTTTGAATAAATGAGGTGCCGTTGGATAATTGTGTAAGTGAGTAAATTTAAGTGCGATACATTTTTTTCATGAGTGAGTAGGACTAAGTTGACTGCTGATGTGTCAATGTCTATATATGTGTATAAGTGCATTTGATAGTGTTCCATTAATTAATGACTGCATGTATAGATGATTCTGTTGTTGAATGGGTAGTTGTGTGTGTAGACTTAGGAATCAGTGAGTGGGTATGTAGTAACTGGTATTGGTGTGTCAATGGTTTCAAATATGGTACTCTGTATTTTACAGTGAGTGATGAAAGGTTATACTAGTGTATGATGTGGTGTATCGCATTGTCAAGTGGATGATGTCATCAGTGATGTCATTTGAGATGTCATCAGTGATGTCATCAGTGATGTCACTGACCATGTCATTAATGATGCAATATGTGACATCATCAGCAGTGCATTGCGGGCGCGTGAGTTATAGTTAGCAGAACTAACTATAACGGAGGAATTTCTATGGTTTTGTACGAGTGAAATGGGCAGCTAACTATAACACCCCCGAAACCTGTGTTTTTTTCTGTGAATTTCTAAGGTTTTTTAAATGCTAATTTCTAACTATAACGTCTCTGAAACCTATGTTTTTTTTCAGTGAATTTCAAAGGTTTTTTAAATGCTAACTTTTAAGTGTGATAGTAGTTATATCTATTTTTTGTACTGATTTTCTACAGTTTTTTAACTGTTTATTTGTAAATATTTTATTAATTAAATAACATTAAATATTTTTCTGAAAATTGCAAAAAAACATTTTTTAATTAAAACTGAAATATTGATTAATTTTCTTGTTTTCATTTTTTATTTTAATATATTTATATCATTTTCTTTAAAAAAAAAATCACATTTTTTTCGCAGTCGCGCACTCAAAGTGTACACATCACGGTGGGTGCGCGCATTCTAGCCGCCATTTTAGAAAAGTCATGAAGGATCCGCGTATGGTGTGCGACGGCTGTGTGTTTTTCAGTTACATCATATACATTTAATATCACGTGATATGCACGATTGGTATGCGACTAGTCTGCGACTCCTGCTCCCGCGCATTCGCGACACATGTGCATTACGGTACGAGATGTTTGCACGCTTGCGGGTCCCGCGTGACATCATATACGTGCTGGGGCGCGCTGGGTGCACGACTCCCGCAAAACAAATGTATGTTCCAAAATGATATGTATGTGACTTTAATATACATATTAAGGCAAGAGATTATGTAAGATATTCATCAAAATAATATATTTGTACTTATAAGAAACTTATATTATTTTTAAATATATTTTCGCGAAGTCGGTGCGTGCGTCGTGAGTGCAGAAAACCAGGTCAGCAGAGCTGCTGTAGAGCCAGAGAAACCAGGTCAGCAGAGCTGCTTTAGAGGGAGAGAACCAGGTCAGCAGAGCTGCTTTAGAGCCAGAGAACCAGGCCAGCAGAGCTGCTTTAGAGCCAGAGAACCAGGTTAGCAGAGCTGCTTTAGAGCCAGAGAACCAGGTCAGCAGAGCATAGAACCAGGTCAGCAGAGCTGCTTTAGAGCCAGAGAACCAGGTCAGTAGAGCTGCTCTAGAGCCTAAGAACCAGGTCAACAGAGCTGCTCTAGAGCCAGAGAACCAGGTCAGCAGAGCTGCTGCAGAGCCAGAGAAACCAGGCCAGTAGAGCTGCTTTAGAGGGAGAGAACCAGGTCAGCAGAGCTTCTATAGAGCCAGAGAACCATGTCAGCAGAACTGCTTCAGAGCCACAGAACTGGGTCAACTGAGCTGCTTTAGAGCCAGAGAACCAGGTCTGCAGAGCTGTTGTAGAGCCAGAGAACTAGATCAGCAGAGCTGCTCTGTAGCATAAGAACTAGGTCAGCAGAGCTGCTCTAGAGCCAGAGAAACCAGGTCAGCAGAGCTGCTTTAGAGAGAGAGAACCAGGCCAGCAGAGCTGCTTTAGAGCCAGAGAACCAGGTCAGCAGAGCTGCTCTAGCTGACACTGACTGACTGACTGACACTGACTGACTGACACTGACTGACACTGATTGACACTGACTGACACTGATTGACTGACACTGACTGACTGACACTGATTGACTGACAGTGACTGACTCACACTGATTGACTGACACTGATTGACTGACACTGACAGACTGACACTGACTGACTGACATTGACTGACACTGACTGACACTGACTGACTACTCTCTACTACTCTACTACTGACTCTCTACTACTCTCTCTCTACTACTCACTCTCTACTACTCACTCTCTAATACTCTCTACTACTCACTCTCTACTACTCTACTACTCTCTACTACTCACTCTCTACTACTCACTCTCAACTACTCACGCTCTACCACTCTACTACTCACTCTCTACTACTCACTCGCTACTACTCTCTACTACTCACTCTCTACTACTCACTCTCTACTACTCACGCTCTACTACTCTCTACTGCTCACTCTCTACTACTCTCTACTATTCACTCTCTACTACTCACTCTCTACTACTCACTCTACTACTTTCTACTACTCCCTACCACTCACTCTCTACTACTCTACTACTCACTCTCTACTACTCACTCTCTACTACACTCTCTACTACTCTCTCTCTCTACTGCTCTCTACTACTACTCTCTACTATTCACTCTCTACTACTCACTCTCTACCACTCTCTACTACTCACTCTACTACTCTGCTGCTCTCTAGCACTCACTCTCTACTACTCTACTACTCTCTCTCTACTACTCACTCTCTACTACTCTCTCTCTACTACTCTCTACTACTCACTCTCTACTACTCACTCTACTACTCTCTACTACTCACTCTCTACTAGTCTCTCTCTACTACTCACTCTCTACTATTCACTCTCTACTACTCACTCTCTACTACTCGCTCTCTACTACTCACTCTCCACTACTCACTCTCTACTACTCGCTCTCTACTACTCACTCTCTACTACTCACTCTCTACTACTCTCTACTACTCTCTCTCTGTTACTCACTCTCTAATACTCACTGTCTACTACTCTACTACTCGCTCTACTACTCTCTACTATTCTCTACTACTCACTCTACTACTCTCTCCTACTCTCTACCACTCACTCTCTACTACTCTACTACTCACTCTCTACTACTCTCTACTACTCACTCTCTACTACTCACTCTACTACTCTCTACTACTCACTTTGTACTACTATCTACTTCTCACTCTGTACTACTCACTCTCTACTACTCACTCTCTACTACTCACTCTCTACTACTCTCTACTGCTTACTCTCCACTACTGATTCTCCACTACTCGTTCTCAACTACTCTCTACTACTCACTCTACTACTCACTCTCTACTACTCTACTACTCTCTCTACTACTCTCTTTACTACTCACTCTCTACTACTCACTCTCTACTACACACTCTCTACTACTTGCTCTCTGCTACTTGCTCTCTACTACTCTCTAGTACTCACTCTAATACTCACTCTCTACTACTCTACTACTCTCTACTACTCTCTCACTACTACTCACTCTCTACTACTCACTCTCTACTACTCTCTTCTACTCACTCTCTACTACTCACTACTACTCACTCTCTACTACTCTCTACTACTCACTCTCTACTACTCACTCTCTACTACTCTCTCTACCACTCTCTACTACTCACTCTCTACTACTCTCTACTACTCACTCTCTACTACTCTCTCTACTACTACTCTCTACTACTCACTCTGCTACTCACTCTCTACTATTCTCTACTACTCACTCTCTACTACTCACTCTCTACTATTCTCTACTACTCACTCTCTACTACTTTCTACTACTCACTCTACTACTCACTCTCTACTACTCTCTACTACTCACTCTCTAATATTCACACTCTTCTACTCACTCTCTACTACTCACTCTACTACTCTCTACTACTCACTCTCTGATACTTTCTCTACTACTCTCTACTACTCTCTCTCTACTCTCTATTACTCGCTCTCTACTCTCTCCCTCTCTACCTCTCTCTCTACTACTCTCTACCTCTCTACCTCTACCTCTCTACCTCTACACCTCTACCTATACACCTCTACCTCTCTACCTCTCCGTACATGCACACATATGCACATATATATATGCATATGCATTTATATATATGTATGTGTATATATAGATATACACATATATAAACATATAAATATAATCTGCATATCTATATAAATATAAATTCATGCAAACATATACATATACATATATGCATACATATGCATGGTATGTACATGAAAGTTTGAAAAACTCTAATACAAGCAAAGCTAAAAAGCCACCTAATTACAAACAGAATTGCTTTAACTTAAACGAGGGCGAGACCTATTGCATTTTCAATGCTTGTTTACTTTGATTCCATCAAGAAGGCATTCAGATGTGTCACACATTTTCCATAAATTCTGAATGGTAGCACTCTAGTTGCTCATTAGATCACTGTAGTAAAGCTACTGCTCACCAGGGAAGTCTGCTGCTGGTATTGAAAGTGCATGTTTCAGTCTGCATGTCAGAATTCTTTAATGTAATAGAAGAGGATTTGAGAAGTCACTCAAAATGTGCCCTAATTTTTCTTTCTGCAGCACTAATCATACATTCTATGGCAAAATGAACCCTCTTATTTTGTTCTTTTTTAAATTAAATGTTTTAAATGTTACCACTTTATTCCAATCAAGATGGCTTCAGGTGTGCCATACCTTTGTCATAAGTAAGACTGTTAGCGCTCTAGTTGTTCTTTGGAACACTCTGGGAAGCTGCAGTAGAACACAAAGGAATCAACTGACAGTCTCTGCCCTTATTGGATGTACATGTTTTACTGAGAATGTCAGACTTCATTCTCACATGACTGAGAAAGATAATGTGAATTTACAGAAAATATGCTCTCAGTTTAGCTTATAGATCACCTTCCAAACCTCTGTGGGAAAAGCATGTGAAAATAGTTTTCTCTCAAACATGATTCATGATATCCCAGCAGAAGGCTTTTTCACATGGTAAAATCACCTTAGAACATACCACAATTCCTAAAATGAGTATGGTACCATCAACAAATGATTTATAATGTAACTAAAGTCTTAAAACCTTCTATTAACTGCAATGCTTTTTAATGAGGTGCTATCATGTACATTGGTCCCAAGATGGCTGCCAACACTACTTGGATGAAGTGCTGACAGCCAATCAGATCTCACAATGAGATGTGTGGTTAGGCTCCGCCCAGATATATATGTGATTTTACTTTTGATTTTCTCAGGAACTACTGAACGGATTTACACCATATATGCAAAAGGCACATGCCTGACCTGAGGACTACCTCTTTGCCAAATTTCAAGTAATTCTGTTTAGCCGTTCGGGCTGTACCTTCGACTAAAGGTCCTATGGGACAATGCATGGGGAAAATGCGTTTTGGGACTCCCCTTTTTTCTCAGCCCCCGCTTGACGAATCACCCCGAGACTTTCAGGGTAGGAGCTGAGCGGAACGCCCCATTAGTTTTGAAAATTTCACGAAGATAAGTCAACCGGCGCCAAAGTTATTCAAAATAGAATTTTCAGATTTCCTATGGGAACTCGGTCCTAACTATA
Organism: Triturus cristatus; assembly: GCF_964204655.1. Classification (NCBI taxonomy): domain Eukaryota; kingdom Metazoa; phylum Chordata; class Amphibia; order Caudata; family Salamandridae; genus Triturus; species Triturus cristatus. The sequence goes on along the minus strand of NC_140584.1, from coordinate 277,569,992 downwards.
ACTATCTACTGGCGACCGCCAGTAGATAATATATATATACATACATACATATATACATATATATATTTGTTTATTTATATTATACATATATATTTTTTAATGTAATATTATTTTTTAAAGTTGCTAAATATTTTAAAGTTCATATAGTGTAGAATTGTTAAAATTCAATATACTTAGCCATTTTTTAAATTAGATTGTGGTCTTCCATATTTTTGTTTCAATATTTTTGATGTTACATACAAAGTATATACAATCGGTATTTGGGCTATCAATATTTTTTTGTCAATATTTTTGTTGGAAATATTTTCATCAGCAATATTCATCAGACAACCCTGATGCAGAGATGGCAAGAGGACTGGTGCCGTTGGCATATGTACTGGAACATCTCAACATGGGGGATCCCACCTTCCGCAGAGGAGAGTGAGTAAATCACCAGTCAAATCAGTGTGCCTGACCTAGAAGTGGGGGCTAGAAGCACCAATAATGGAAAGGGTGTGGAAAGCTCATTTGATCAGAGAAGTGTGCCTGGCAGGGGAAAGAGGATGTGTCGGCATTGTTTTTGAGCAAATATCTTGGATTGTGGTTAATGTTCATATAATTTGCCTGACAGTGACATGTTTTTTCATAATTTATACTCCCATAGCATCATCACTGACTACCTACCTGAAATGACAATTATGAGTTTATTTTGTGTGAGTTCATATAGCACATGTGAAATAACCATGGCGTAGGGCCTTAGTACGACAACGGCGGTCCATGGGACTGCTGTAGTTGTGGTGGCAGTCTGACCACTACCACACTGTGGGCCCACCCACAGTATTATGAGTGCGGCAGTCGGACCGCCACTGAAACGCTGCTACCGCTGCAGATTGAGGATCCTGTGGTGGTTTGGCAGCGCTTCGGGGCCAAAATATGCTGGCGGTGCCACAGCAGCACCGCCGAGCATATTTTGAGTTGCCTCTGCACCGCCCTTTTCATCGCGGTTGCACCACCATGAAAAGGGTGGAGGTGAGGCAACTCTTGCCATTGTGCACGGGGTGCATGCAGATGGGCACATATTGTGCCCTCCTGTAGTTTTGCTTCCCCAGTTCCTGCATGGGAAGGAATGCACCAAATGATGCAGGAACATGCACAGGCAACCTCGTGGCTGTGCTCTTTAAGGAACACCCACAGGACCGCCATGCCAGCCGTCCGCTAGACCACAAAATCACTTGTAATCTGGAGTACGGGCAGCAGTGAGTTTCGGAAGTTCTGGAGTAGAGCAGTGGCATGCTGCCAGCTCCAGGATCGCCAAAGCTCGTAATCAGGCCCTTAGTGAGCCAATCAGTCAGTGATGGCATCCGCTGTGATCTGAAATTGGCTAGTTTGAATACTAATGCACTGTGTAATCATAACACCTGCTATTTACCATGCTTAGACATGGCAGAAATACAATAAGAGGTGTTGCATTAGCAACAAAGCCATAGATTGTTCACTGTGTCATTTTGCGGTGATTTGGCTTCACCAGCTTTACCAATTTGAGACTTCCTATAATCCCTTTCATCTGTAGGGCTTACTACTTCCTGTCCATTGGGGGTGCTGTTGTCATGCGATCTTCCACTCTCAGGCTCCTTCATATGCTGTGTAACAGAGCATATGTTGTGACTTTTTGGAGTCGTCCACAGAGCCGAACTGGTCATTCTGTCACTCTGGCATTTCCACGGTGGGTAGCAGGATGGGGGGGCTGCTCCCAGAGCAGCATGGCTTCCATGACCTACGCTTGTTTTTCTAGCACCTTTTTAGTCCCGGCCTCCTGTAGTGTGGTTGTCGTTTGAACATTTTTCCTTGGAAGTAATTTGGTGGTCAGTCCGACTCTGGTCATTCAGTGGTGCTCCTTTTATTTTATGAGGGTTTTAAGAGTGCAGGCCTTCGCAGACGTAGTCTGCAGATCTGCTGCATGTAATCTCTGTCGCTTTACCTCTCTACAGTTCAAACATGATGTCAGTATCCAAGGATGAATGGCATACGCACTGTTACCGAAATGTGAGAAAGAACAGGCAAGTGTTGAAGCGGTTTTAACGTGGGTACTGGACAAAAATGTAGGGCATTCTTATCTGCCAACCACCCATCTCCGAGGTGACCTCTCTCAAGGTGAGCACGAAGGACACTACTACGGAAATTGTAGGAATAATGTGCATTTCCAGGACAAGGTGCCACTACATCAATGAAGATGCTGCCAGATCTGACGACCAATCTAACGTTCATTGAATGATGCCCCCCCCCCCCCCCCTGTTTCAAACATAGTACTTTTCTGCTGGGGAATATCAGTGTGTGGGGTCGTTCTTACAATCAACAGCATTTGGAAAATATACGTCATCAAATTTCTCTTTGATATGCTGCAATTCTACATATGTTTCTCAGACTTCTATATATTTGTGTTGGGTTTTTTTTGCAGGACAGCATCAAGAACAGATTAAATGTCTCTCATAAGGATTTTTGGGGTATTGCAATGACATCACATATGACCCACCTTCCACAACGGTCCACTTTGTGCAGCTCGGAGACAACTGCCAGTTCATCTATAAATTCTCTCGCGTGAAGAATCGCCATTGTGAAGCTGTGAATCACCATGGATTTGTCTTTTACAGTGTGCACCTGGTCTCCATCTGTTCTAAGGTGCTTTTTTATTTTTTGTGACTATTCACAGTTTGTGAATTCTTTGAGACTGACTCTAGAATTGTGCTACTTTATAATATGCAGGCTTACGCACATCCCATGCTTTCGTACATCCCTATGCCCTGAGACTTTGATGCCTCTTTCTAATGCGTCCTGTGCTACCTATCTTTAAACTGCTATTGTAGCTTGATGATACTGGACATGGAAATGAGAACAGGATAAGACACCCCTTCTTTTTTTATTATTCCATCCTCTGCAACCACCACCCCCTGTGGAATCAGTGAACCTTCAGAAGAGACATCCTCTACTTTAGTGACGTTCTACTTGGGTCTAGGAGACCGTGATCCATGCCACATTTTCAGGATTTTCCCTACTGTGTCAATGGAGTTCATTCATGCTCACTTTATTTAAATGAAATATTAATATAATATAAGTGAGCGCCCAACTTCCCTGTATAAAAGCCTATCTCTAATTTCCTTATTACAGGCAAACTGTGACATCTGTAGTCATCTTTGATCATGAAATGATGTAGCTGCTGAACTGTAATAAGTGATTACAGTTGAGTTGTGAAGCCATAATGCCTGCTGCCAGAGCCAGCATCCAAGATGAAAGGCAGGTCACGGAGCATCATTACAGCTGCAGTTTAAACAAAACATCAAAATGAAAACTTGATTTTCACTCTCGGGGCTTTTTTCTCAAAGGAACAATGAGGAGCAGAAATGAGATATTTATGGGAACTTACTCATTTTTATGGTCTGGCTTGACAGCACTGCTTTCGCCAGACAGTTATGTGAGCATCACTACAGAGGTTATTTGGCTCCGCCCACATGTTGGGAGCCAGCAGTACATATTTTGATGGGGCAGAAGTTGTGTGCTTCCACAAAAAGAGTGCTTGCTCTCCACGTATCTATGATCATGTTGCTGATTTATCCAGCTGCCAGAGTTTGAACTTTCAAAGGCACACACAAGAGGTTGTAAATCTATTACAGTGTTTTAGATAAATAGATAATGTAGAGTGTTTTTCTCTGGAAGTAGCATAGGTAGGAAATAGGGGAGTCCAATCCAATCATAGTTTATTGTATGTGATTACTTAAAATCGTTGCAATTTACAATATATAAAAATGTCTTATTATACAAAAATGGTAAAAACCTCCAACTAAATCACCACTCTGTAAGAAATGAATATACAATTTTTAAAATCTGAACAACATTGAAGATGTGCGTGTTAACTAAAGTGAAAGTGCTGAGCCACAGGCATGAGATGTTATGATTTGAATAATGGTTACTTTTCCTAGATAGATCTTCCGAGTGGCAAAATACCATAATATGGATTCAAAGCAGAAACCATCTTCATTCACTGCTTTAAAAGAGCTTATGCAACTGAGGTACTCAAAATATTTAAAATTTACTAGCCCTATTGAAGTAAGATATGCTTGGAAAAAGTGCAAAACTTTACATGAAAATGTTAAACTGTTTTCACAAAAAGTTCTACTGTTCAAATTGTCCCATGGTAGGTTAGGCACTTAGTCCGCTTGTTACGTGGGCATGTGAGCTGCTGCAGTTATTGGACTAAACCCATGTCGGCATTGATCATGATTTTTTTTTTTCCTCTGGCTCGACTTGCCGTAAAAGTTTCCTTACTTCTGCCAAAAATGTTACACTCCTGCAGGACAAGATTATGGAAGACCCTTCCATCCAGCGTATCACGGCTTGCCCGCAAGTGTGAATGTTCAGTTAATTAAAAATGGGTTTTAAAAGCAGTCTCCTCAAATACATAACTGCAGGACATGCGCATAGCAGATGAGCTAATGTTTCATTAAGAAAGCCACATAATCAACAATGCGCTGTTTGTTGGTTGCTTTTCCAAGATGGCTGTAAGTCTTTTGAATCGTGCATGTCCAACCGGTAATCAATAAAGCTCTTTTTTAACACAACGCTAAAATGAGCTCCTAAGTAAGGTTGGGGCTTTAAAGACATGTAAGAGTTAATCACAGTGCACCCATGCCGACGTTTGTAAATTGCTTTTTTGTCTTCCAAAAAATATTTCTTCTTTGCTGCATCATTAACCGATTTACTGAAGGTTGCCTGGTCTGTCGTCCTGTCCCATGCTATTTGTATTTCAAGCTCCAACAAAGATTTTATCATGTGCCCTCCCCATGAGTTTGGTGTTTCATGATTCATCTGCTTACTAATTTCTTCCCAGCAAAGAATATTCAATGAGCCAAGCTCGGATGAGAGAAACTTTTGACATAGCTTCACGAAGCCATTCATGCCCCGGAATTTCTGATTCTGGAGGCCTAATTCCAGTTGAACCTGTGCTGGGGAGGCACACTTAGGTAGATTGAAAACGGCCTCGTAAACCTTCGTCTGAAGTTCGTTTAACAGGTCAACCTCCTTGCTGCACCAAGTGACTAGGCCATATGACAGTGTGGGAAGAATTTGGGCTGCCATCAATTTTAAGAGGTGGTTATGGTTCGGCCAGCCCAGTTTTTGTACAGTAGTCTATGTGCGAAGATTAACAATTATGCGCTTGCTTTTAGATCTGATTTGAGATCCTTGTATGTTGAACCCTGAAGAACCAGAACCTCTTGGGCCTGGCGGCGCAGGGTACGCCTTAATCTCCGGGGTTCTCCTGCTCAGCTACACAGAGACACAGGACACTCTGTTAGGCGTTAGAAGATCGGATTTATTAGCTGCAGCTAGTACAGTTATCCCAGAAGTACACGAGGTAGGTTCTCGGGAGGCTGCCACTTCACTCCGTGGCGCACAATCCTTTATAGTACATAGGTGACATATACATTAACCAGAAAGCACACCCAATACATACATAGAGAACCAATAAGGAAAGTTCGAAAACAAGACAGAGCCAATAGGAAGAGTTTGAAAATAAAGTATCAGGTAACTCGAAGAAGCCTCTCCGCCGACTGTGTTTCTCACCCCTCCCACGAACTCATTCATTAACAGGTCTGTAACCAACTTGCAGGTGGCGAGATACGTTTGTGTGTTTTGGAGGACAGTTGTGAAACGAGAGAATGCTAGCAGAGGACAGCGAAGGCCACACGACAAGATAAAGTCAGAAGAGAATAGTGTGAACCAACAGATAGTTGAGACGGGGTATAGGAAAACCAGACAGGGATTAGTGTACTCGGCCAGTCCTAACACCAGCTTTGTAAATAGAGGCAGAAGGCTTATTTCGACACGAAGCTGCAGGAAAAGCAGAATAGACTTTGTTCACCGTGCTGCCTGAGTGAGGGCAACACAAAATGGCGGCGGAGCACAAAATGGCGGGTCGATTCGATCACGATCGTTAATCGAATTTTCTCAGACCCTCCTTTTGCCAGAACTCAGGCAAGATACATAGACTCACGTTAATCTGAGTCAATGTCGATGGCCATGAGGTCATCGAGCTGTTGCTGTAGCATCATTCTAATATTCTCTGTTCTTTGTGATTTGGGTTTAGGGATGCACATAGTAGCACAAAGGTCGCAGATGGCGGGACCACAGTGCATACAAAGGCAACAAGAGAAAATGATGGTCAAAACTACTCCAAGGAATGTTAATGCCTTCCAACCCCATTTGGCCAGTAGTCCCCAAAACCACTCCAATAATGACCAATCTCCTTTGTCCTGATGAATCGACTCTGAATAGCTTGGTATACTGTCGGAGCGTCATCAGGTATGAAAATACAGCAACTTGACCCGATCAATTTGCACACTCCACCACGATCCACAAGAACAAAATCTAAGGCAACTCGGTTTTGTAAGGTCATAAGACGTTCCGCCTCTAGTTCTGCCGTGATATTACTTAAGGCTCCTACAGTGATGTCTATAGTGGTTTCTACGACATGAACCAGTTGCCTTATATTTCTGCTGTTGGCCATTGGACCCCAAAAAGGAAGAAATCCTTTGAGGAAACCTCCTCCCTCTTGTCCAGCTGTGTCTTTAGAATCAATAATCCCTCTGCCATATCTGTTTCGATGATAGTTTGCAGAAGCGGTGTATGTAGGGGGAAGAAGGAAAGCTATATAACAGGTACCAGAAAAACCCGCTGGCAACCACGTGTAAGCCCTATTGTGGCAGATAAAATACGTGCCTTGAGATGGCACTAGAGGCGGCGAATTCTGAGAGGAGTAGACATATGTGTGGGAACAGTTGTTTCTTTGTATGGTGTCAGAAGACTGACCATTTATTTGCAGGCAGAAATTTCCCTGATGAGGAATAGTCCAAATCGGTGGAGATTTCCCTTGCTTAACCTTATCACTAAGGCTAGTGACATAATGCGTGACGTTCCAGTTTGTGTACACTTTCCTTTCCTCAACAGAAATCTTACTATTTTCCATGATTTTAGCCTTAGCTACCATTCCCTTTATCAAAGAACTATGACTAAAATCCGGACCACCAATATATGAACTAATGGATCGTCTGAATTTGCTTTGATAGGCATTGGAAAAGATAACAAAATAAGCCCAAGCAGAACCCTCATAAGAAAACGGAAGAACTAAATATGGCATTCCTTTTTCTGTGGTATGTGGCATAAGTCCACACACCCAACAGTCAGTTGTGTTGATCACTAATTGGTGTTGATGTAATAACTGGACAAAGGAATTGTTGTAATATTCAGTTCTTCTAATGAGTTCATGTTGAGGAAGGGTATGAAATAGATGTGGAGAGACAGTAGAAGAAGATGAAGAGGTAGAAGGAGAGACAACTTTTTGCTGCAGAGCATAAATAATCCAATTTATAAACGCCAAAAGGATACACAATAATATAATAATATATAAGGTTATATTAAAACGACTGTACATTAATCTACAGGATTCTTTTTTCATTTCATCCTTTCTCTCTCTTTTGCCTAATGCAGTTTCCATCTTTCTAAATGTATGCTCACGGCAATCTTCCTCGATCACTTAATTATGATTATCTGCCGTCCTATGACACTGCAAGTCCTGCAGGCCTATTGCCACTACTCAGGTCACAACCAAGACTCCTACCGTGACCCTGCAACTGGGATAGAATACTACATAGGAGAGAGAAAAATCTTAAGTGTTCTTTGGTCTAGGTCTCAGATTATAGTGTTCTTTATCAGGTACAGTTTGGTCTCGGAATAATGTTCGCGGATTTGTCGTATTCAAGCGATGATGTGGTGTTATCGCTTCCTGAAGAATGTCGTCGTCCTCTTTCTCAGACAATGTTCCATTCAGGCGTGCATCGCTAAAAGGTACGAATCGTGGAACCTTCTCACTCTCAGAGTCACCAATGCCCCTACGCACCTATTGATCGAAGGGTAGAGGCAAAGGCACTTTCTTACAACGCACGCAGTGAATCCGATTTTTCTTTCCTTCGACCTTGACTGCTGTTCTAGTGACCAAAAGTACCAACGAGGCTCCATCCACCTGGGCTCCAAATTTTTCGTCCTTTGGAAATTCTTTATGCAAACCCAGTCACCTGGTCGGATAGAATGACCTGGGTCTGTGGAAGCCTCCGGCAAAGCACTCTGAACCTGGTGATGGAGAACACGCAATTTAGTTGTAAGTTCATGCAAGTAGTCAATCAACATTGGATATGGCAAGTCTGAGTATTTCTTAGGGCGAGGGACTCCCCATATATTAGCTGGGCGCCCAAAGACCACCTCGTAAGGGCTGAGTCCCAAACGAGAGTGCACAGCAGTTCTGGTGGACAGGAGAGCCAGTGGTAAAGCATCGGGCCAATTAAGTCCTGTACTAGCCTGCACTTTCGCTAATTTGAGTTTTAAAGGTGCGTTGTAGCATTCCACTAAACCCGCTGACTGTGGATGGTTTGCCGCATGGAACTTTTGCTTGATACCAAGAACCGCACAAACTTTTTGCATGACTTGGCCCACAAATTCGCTCCCATTGTCACTCCAGACAATGCGCCGCAAACCAAACCTGGGGAAAAATTCTTTTAGTAGAATTTTGGCTGTGGATAAGGCTGTATTATCTTTTAGAGGGTATACTACCACTAAAACATATTTGAGATTGTTGCATCAATCCATGTGAATGCAATCGATCTGCAACACCTCAAATGGATATGTCATAGGAGCAAAGTGACCCGCTGGAGTTGGGGTTCCCTTTCCCGGATTGTACATCAAACAAACAATACAATGTTTCACTACATTGTCTGCACATTTTGGGATTCCTTCATTTTGCCACACTGGAGCCAGAAGCTTGCATATACCTTTCGCACTTAAATGAGCTGGACCATGCGCCATAGTAACCACTGGGAGTACATAGGCATCTGGTAACAGCCAACGTTGGTGTTCAGATAATTCCACCCAACAACCCATCTCATCTAACATTCCCGTACTTTCTTTCCACTTACTCAATTCTTTCTCTGTAGCCTCTTTCTGAATCGACTTTACACTTTCTACTGTATCCTCATACATTCCTCTTTCTCTGACCCAATTTGCAGGACTCGCAACATACATTCGACTTGTAGCGTCTCTTGCTGTCTTTTTCGCTACTTCATCTGCAAATGCATTTCCTCGGCCAACATCATCTGTAATCTTTTTGTGCGCACTACACTTCACAATTGCTATTTGGGTGGGCAAAGCAAGTGACTCAAGAAGATCAGTCACCAACTGACCATGTTGTATTTTAGTGCCATGTGAAGTAAGGAATCCCCTCTCTTTCCAAAGACGCCCAAAATTGAACGCTACACCAAAAGCGTATTGACTGTCGGTGTACACGTTCACTCTTTTTCCTTTTGACAACACACATGCTCTCGTTAAAGCTATAAATTCTGCTGCTTGAGCTGAATTGTGTCTGACGCGTGCTGTTTCCACAACTGTATGTAAAGTAGTCAGCATAGGCTGAAACTGTATCTCCATTAGGCATCTTAAAACAAGAACCATCTACCCATAGAATTCCATCCGGATTCTCTAGCGGCGTATCTTTCAAGTCAATTCTTCCTTTTGTCTCTTCCTCAGTACGGAGGAAACAATCATGTTGCTCCCCAACACCTTTCTCCTCTGGAAGGGGCAACAGAGTAGCTGGATTCAAGGTATTACATCGTTTGATGTGTACGTGACTAGCCAAAAGCGTCAGCTTGTATCCAGTTAAACGAGCACTCGTAAGATGCTGCGTTTTCGTTCTGTTTAGTAAAGTATCCACTGCATGTGGCACCATTACAATGAGAGCATTATCTAGCACCACTCCAGCAGACTGTCGAATAGAAATTGCTGCTGCTGCTGTCGCTTTGAGACAACTAGGCAATGCTTTAGCTACGGGATCTAACGTAGCCGAAAAATAGGCACATGGCCGCTGTTTGTCTCCAAATTGCTGTGTTAAAACTGCCAACGCACAACCCTCTCTCTCATGGACATAGACCGTAAAAGGCTTACTGTAATCAGGAGTACCTAGTACAGGAGCGGAACACAGAGCAGCACGTAAATCCATAAAACTCCTTTCGCACTCGTCAGTCCAAGGAAGGGGCTGAGGTGTATCTTTCAAAGTGAGTGCCAACAGAGGTTTAGCCACCAAGGAGAAGTTAGGGATCCACTGCCTACAATAGGAAGTAATACCCAGAAAGGCACGTACCTCCCTTTGTGTGGATGGCACAGACATTTGCGCAATCGCCTGAATTCGTTCTGGGGTTAATCGTCGTCCCTCCTTTGATAGGAGATGACCCAAATAGGTAACCTCTTGACGGACATATTGTAGTTTGGAAGGTGAAACCTTATGATTCAGATTTAAACAAATGGCGTAACAATGCAACAGTCACATTTTTGCAAATATCTTCTGAATTAGCAGCGATTAACAAGTCGTCCATGTACTGAATAAGAGCAGCACCAGACGGTAAATGAAAAGTATCAAGATGACATTTTAAAGCTTGGCTGTAAATAGAAGGACTTTCACAATAGCCCTGAGGTGCACGCTTGAACCGGAAGCTTCGGCCTCCAAGAGAGAAGCCAAAAATATCCCTACTCTCTTCTGCAATGGGCATACTAAAGAAGGCATTCTTTAGATCGATAACAGAAAACCAAGTCACTGTGGAAGGTATCATTGTCAACAGAGCAGTGATATCTGGGACAACAGGAAATTGTGGTACAACAATTTTATTTACCTCCCGAAGATCAATTACGAAACGATATACAGGAGGCTGAGAAGGATCAGTGCGTTTAAGAACAGGAAGAATAGGACTATTGCATATGTTTCCTCTCGTTTCTTCAACCACACCCTTCTGAATCAAATCGTGAATGATTTCCAAAAGCGCTTTTTCACCTTCAGTGGAAATACTGCGGAATACGTGGCAATTCGACATTAGGCTTGAGAGTGACAACATAAGGTGGAATCTCAAGACAACCCACATCGTTCGGACCCATGGCCCAAAGCGTTGCCGGAAGAGAAAGCAATTCAGGTGGAAACTGATCTTTGGACTAATACATTGGAGAAATCAGTTTCTGTCCTAAAGTAAGATGTACACCAGAAGGAGAACAATATATCGTAGCATGCGTTCTTTTCAATAAGTCCAAACCCAACAGATTTTCACCGCAACCATTCGTCAAAAGAAGTGGAGCTTCCAAATCATAAGGGCCAATTAAAATAGGCAAAGGGCAAGAAACCAGATTACGAACAGGGGCGCCAGAAAATCCTACAGATACATTCGTTAAGCCAGATAAAGGTGCCCCAGGGAGTTTAGAATGAATGATAGAACTTCTCATTGCACCAGTATCTAGAAGAAATGGCTCTGAAACACCCATTGTAGTGACATTAACATAAGGTCCATTCTGATCTACTGGAACCGGCACAACTCCCTTACTTTGTCCAAGGCTGTCCTAGTTAGCATGAAGACTTTCATTCTCGCTTTCAATATAATGGTCTTCATTGTAATACTGTGTAGACCTAACATTTTGCTGATCAAAGTAATTCACGGAATTAGGAGGAGGAATGGCACGCTGTTCTTGAGTCAACACACCTCGACCTCTACCTCTATTTGCTGACTGGAGGCCAGCACGACCTCGTGGAGCAGATAGTGTCCCATTGTGCTGCAATAAAACCGGACAACTATTCTTAAAATGACCTTCCTCTCTACAATAAGCACATTGATTAGGTCCTAACAAAGGTCTCGGAATGTATGGCTCAGGTTTTTGATACAACCTCTGAAACTGCGGAGGCTGTTGAAACTGAGGCTGAACATAGCGAGGAGGATAAGCTTGTTGCAAGAGAACCTTTGTTTTTAATTCTTTCGTCTTTTTCTCTTGCTTTTCTTTTTCTTCTTTATCTCTGTTTTCATAATATTGTGCAGTAGCCAATATCTGGGCAGAAGAAGAAACAGCCCATGAACTTTCAGAATCTTTCAATTTCTATGACAGCTCGGGAAGCAAATTAAATACAAATGTGTCCACAAATAATCGCTGTCCACCCTCTGTAGCCATATCTTGACCACTGTGATCAATAAATGTCTCCTCGAAACGAGTAAAGAAATCAGAGACACTTTCATCTTTCTTTTGTTTGCATGCCGCTAATTTATCCCAATTAACTCTCAATGCAGGCATCATCGTTTTCAGTAATGTAATAATCCTACCAGGGAGTTCTGAAATCAAAGCATCAGGCTTCGCACCACCCACTTGGTCTCTATCTGCGGCAGTTATAGTATTCCAATCAGCACCTAATTCCTGTGCGTGATTCTCCTTACGAATCCTAGCCCATAATGTCTGTGGGACTACATTTCCCATCAACATATCGATATCAGCTAGATTCATGATGCAAGCGTCAACTGTCTGTGATAATTCTTTATAATAACCCGCAGGGTTTTTACGAGGATCCGGTAAAGTCTGTTTAAGGGCTAAAACTTCAGATCTCTTCCAGGGGACATGTACCCATATACGTTGAAAATGAGCGGGAATAACTGGATTATTTCCTTGAGCTGCAACCTCTTCCTTCCATACTGGAGGAACCTCTCTCATGGGATAATTTTTCAGTGTCAGTCTAACTGACGGATCGGAATCAAGTAAAGTCTGAGAGGGCAATAAGTTTCTAAAGGAAATAAGTGTCCTTACAGCGTTTTCAACTTTGGAACCCACAATAAGTCCTTTATCGAAGTCAGCCTGAACATCTAAAAGACCCTGTGGAACCGAATTCAAATTCACATTCTTCCATTCGTTAATGAGAGTGTCACACATTACATCGAAAACATATCTTTGCGTAGGCGCATTCCATTGTGAGAAGGTAGGCATAATATCGGGCACACTGTATTGGGGACCCTTTTTGATCCATTTTCGTGCGAGAGATTCCAAATTTTCTCGTTCTTCGGCAGCTGGGAATTGACTACGAGATTGTCTTCGAGAAAAAGCCGGAGATACATTAAAAGCTTCAAAGAAAGGAGATAGAATACCAGAGACAGTGTCCGTGAGTCGCCTACGCACAGACGGAGAATTGGACTTGAGGATAGGGGACAAGGTATTAGGCGAACTAACAGAAGGAGAACCGGTAATTGCAGGAGGTGCAGAAGGCAAAGGAGATCGAAGATCAGGAGATGAGGGCAAAGAAGTCGAAGTTAATGGTAAAACTGGCAGAGGCGGTAATACTGGAGGGGGCAAATGCGGAAGAGCCGGAACAGGCGGAGGTACTGCTGGCGGCTGAACAGGCTGTAACAACTGGGGTGCATTGGCACCTTGTGCATAGGGCGGAGGCAATCTCAATAAATGAGACATTAGGGGATCTTCTTCTAAATCTTTCTTGTTATCGGAAGGGGAAACAGGCAACACCGGATAGCATTTATCTATCGCCATACGATGCTGTCTCTCTGAAATTCCCGTCGCATTATTCATTTCTCATCTTTAAATCATTGGGCAGCCTGTATAATTGTCATACCCTGTGCTTTCCTATCTCGTTTTGTTTGCTTAATTTCTTACTGTTTGGCTTCCTTACGCCAAAGGCGGAAAGAGTCAAACATTGCCGGCCGGGCTTTTCTTTTGAATAAAACTGCTTCTAAATTATCTAGCACATCAGGCTCAAAACTACCATTTTCTTGCCATTTTAAAACACCATCTTTCTTCGTGTATCGGGTCAATGCCTCGTTAAAGGCAATGGGGCCAATACCATGTTTTGAATAGAGCTCGTATGTGGGAGTTCCAACCGAAGGAATCGGACAAGAGTCCTCAAGCCGGGAATCCCTATTACAACCAAAGCAACAAAGTTTTCCAAACTTAGTCAGACCAGGCATCTCGTGATTTCACCGGACTATTCACAAACTTCAAGGGGGTAAAACTCAGTTTACGCAGCACAAATGCACTTACCCCTCGTCTTGGGCTATTGCAATAGTCGAATCTAAGGACCAAAGAAACAAAGGAACAAAGAAACAAAGGACCAAAATTGTGGGAGCGACCCACCAAATACTTAACTAAGGAGGTCTTCTCACGCCAACAGAGGCCCGTCTATCGTCTCGCCTTACCATACATCACCAAAGGAAGGGCCAAGGCAGGGCGGCAGTCAGGGCAGCAGTCGTCAGTAGCTGTCAGGAAGGAGTAACCACGCTGAAAAAGACCTTCGGACCACTTTCGACATACAGGGGTCCCTTGACGTGGCTCGCGAATCCTCCAGAATTTTCTTGCGGGGTTCCTCATGACCTTCAGGCAGAACCAGTACCACTGAAGCCGCCCCACATTGGGCGCCAGTTGAAGAACCAGAACCTTTTGGGCCTGACGGCGCAGGGTACGCCTTAATCTCCGGTGTTCTCCTGCTCAGCTACACAGAGACACGGCACACTCTGTTAGGCGTTAGAAGATCGCATTTATTAGCTGCAGCTAGTACAGTTATCCCAGAAGTACACGAGGTAGGTTCTCGGGAGGCTGCCACTTCACTCCGTGGCGCACAATCCTTTATAGTACATAGGTGACATATACATTAACCAGAAAGCACACCCAATACATACATAGAGAACCAATAAGGAAAGTTCGAAAACAAGACAGAGCCAATAGGAAGAGTTTGAAAATAAAGTATCAGGTAACTCGAAGAAGCCTCTCCTCCGACTGTGTTTGTCACCCCTCCTACAAACTCATTCATTAACAGGTCTGTAACCAACTTGCAGGTGGCGAGATACGTTTGTGTGTTTTGGAGGACAGTTGTGAAACGAGAGAATGCTAGCAGAGGACAGCGAAGGCCAGACGACAAGATAAAGTCAGAAGAGAATAGTGTGAACCAACAGATAGTTGAGACGGGGATTGGGAAAACCAGACAGGGATTAGTGTACTCGGCCAGTCCTAACACCAGCTTTGTAAATAGAGGCAGAAGGCTTATTTCGACACGAAGCTGCAGGAAAAGCAGAATAGACTTTGTTCGCCGTGCTGCCTGAGTGAGGGCAACATAAAATGGCGGCGGAGCACAAAATGGCGGGTCGATTCGATCACGATCGAAAATCGAATTTTCTCAACCTTGCCCCAATTTGATGCTGAGGTATTTGTAGGAAGCTTGCTCTTCTACAATTGCCCCTTTTACGAGCCATTTGAACTTTGTTTTTTTAGGGTCTACTAGGCGTACCACCTTGGTTTTCTCTTTGTTTAATTCCAAGTTTTCCTGGTCCAAATAAGTCACTAAGTTGTTTATCGCTCTTTGTAATCCGTTTGGGCTTTGGCTCAACACCACAATATCATCTGCATACTGTAAAAAGGGAATTGGCTCTTTGGCCAAGTTTGACGGATGACAATCAGCTGCATGCATATATTTAATGATGTCTGCGAGGAACAAGTTAAATAGGCTCGGAGCCAGGACGCAGCCTTGTTTTAGGCCTTGCTGCATGTGAATACTGGTGGTTGCACTTCTCCCATCGCCTAATTTCACTCTTGCCCAGGTTTCACTATATAAGGCTATTATTGTGTCCAATAATTTCCTTGGTAACCCCCATGCTTTTAATTTTTCCCAGAGACGATCTCTGCTCACTCTGTCGAACACTGACTTTGGGTCGACGAAACATGCATACAACCAAGTTTTCTTTTTTGGCGCTTTTTCAGTTAAGAGTGCCAAGGTAGCCAGATTTGTTGTGGTGCCCATCCCTGACCTAAAACCCGTTTGGAATTTAGGGATTATGTCCTCTATTCATCCATCCAATCGTGCAGATGACCTAGGAGAAATTATGGGTAGAGTTTGGCCTCTACGTCGATCAAGGATATCAATCTGTAGTTTCCAGGCTTACAATGGTCTCCTTGTTTGAATATTGGGTGAATTATATTCCCTTTCCAGGATTTGGGGACGTTGTTTTGTCTGTAAATCTGATTAAAAAGAGGCGTGAGGTAATCTGCCCATATATCTGGGGCGTATGTGAAGATCGCATTGGGAAGCCCGTTTGGACCAGCCGCCCCCTCTGTTTTTAGTTGTTTTATTATTCCTCTTAGTTGCTCGGTGTCGATCAGGTTATTTGACTCGTTGCTACCTATCTCAAGTCCTGGTTCTTTAGGTACTGCTTGAGGCTGGGTGGTGATTTTTTCTTTATCTACTCCTTGATTTTGAGGTGATTCTAAGGCCGTTGCTGTCATAGTGCGTTTTTTATGCATCTTGCTGCTATACATGTTTTGCACATGTTGAATCCAGATTTCTTCTCCGATTCCTGTTTCTTGTTGCAGTCTTGAACCCATTGTCAGATTATTTATGATGCCCCAGAATTCCCTGCTGTTTGGCAATTTACTTACTTTACTCATGGCCGTCGTATGTCTGACTCCACTACCCCCACCCTCACCCTCCCCCACTCTGCCTCACCCCACTCCCTCTGCGAGCCGCCACTGACAACTTCACTTCCCAATTTTGAACTTGTGCCAATACGCCCCACTTTCAGGTCCATGGTAAAAGGAGTAGCTTCAGGGGGGTGTTTGATGTGTTACACCCCCCTAATAAATGTATTCTGTAGTAAATAGTTGGGAACAGGTGCTTTCAATCCGGCATGGTGAGGGCTCTGTTGAATTCACTTAGGGTTTTACATGCCCACACAGACTAAACACACACACACACACACACACACACTCTCTCTTCTCTGTTTAGAAGTTCTTAAAAAATGTTGGTTGTTTTCCAAAATACTTGGGGGCAGATTTATAAGGGACTTGCGCCACTTTTACACTGCTGTTGCGTCACTTTTGTGACGCAGCGGTGGCGTAAACCCTGCGCCATGTTGCGCCCCATTTACAACGTGACGCATCTAGGGAGATGCGTCATGTTGTAAAGCTTGCGCCACATGTGGGCGTACCTGCACAGGGGGGGGGCTTTCCGGCGCAGAAACGCCTCCGAAAAGTGGCTGAGTGAAATCTACAAGATTTCACTCAGTCACTTTTCCGGCCATGCTGCGTCAAAACCCTGCGCCTGCTTGAAGCAGGCGTAAGGATTGACGCAGCATTGTAACGATAGGACACCCCCGGAGCATTGCTGGAGCTGCGTCGCGCTTGCGACGCAACTCCAGCAATGCGCCAACCTTCCGCCATCAGATGCGTCACGCATCTGTTTATCCTTGCGCCACGATGCGCTGCATTGTAAATGCGGCGCATCTATTGTGGCGCAAGGGTAAACTTTCGTGAGGCATCTTCCCTGGCGCATCCATGCTGATTTGCAGGGATGCACCAGGGAACATAAATCTGCCCCTTTGTTTTAAGTACCGCTAACAATCCTCACTGCTCTCCCTTCCCATTGCCCCTTGAACCCACTAATGTCCTGCTTCTCTGATACTGTAAGTTAACAAGATATGTCAGTGTGATTGTTGAGAAATCTGAAGATTACACACCCCAAATCTTACTGACCAAGCTACTCCCATGTCCACTGGTGCCCTAAGGGGCACAGAGACAACGCCTTGAGAAGGAGGATGGATGGCTTAGAATTCTCATCCCAGGCATTCTTGAGAGCAGCTCTAGGGGAGCAGCGCGCAAGTATATTATGAATCAAAACGGGATTTGCTTCTGTGGCACCAGAATATTCCTGGCTGTTGGGCCAGAACCTAAAATAGTGAAATATTTCATGGGTTGCACTTAAATATTGCAATTTTTGCAATATATTTGCCAAATTGTACTATTAAAATTAACTCCCTGGCCCTTTAAAAATGTTCTTGAGAAAGCCCCTCTAAATCCTCGAAGAGACAGGATCGAACTAGCTTCTTGCTATTCTAGACTGGTAATAAAACATGTTGCAGTGCTGCTTTGAGTCCCCGGCCTCGTCTTCCTTCTGGTAACCACAGGAGATGGGAGGGTCTCTCGAGGTTGTACCAAGCCCTGTGCAGCAGGTACTCAGCAAGGGGTGCACAATTATAAGGTGATGAGAGATACCTGAAGAGGCCATATCTTCTGTCCAGAAGGTAAAAAAAAAACAAGAGCATTCAGGGCTGTAAGTGGGCCGGGTACCTCCGGGTCTCAGACCCGGAAGTATTTCACAACGGACATTGAAACGGGTCTCTATTAGGCCCTTTATTCATTTCCTTAGCATTACTGTGAAAAACTGATGATTTCTGAGCAATAATGTAATTAATAAATGTCCATGTGATCAACGTGAATTACTTAAGTCCCGTTTTTATTTCACATCTTTTACTGAGGATATTGTGTTTTTGTATTTTTAATTCGTGCAGCTCTTCCTCTTGTAAAGTGCATGCTTAGAATGGAGTCACCTGCAGGTGTTTATAACTGGCAACGATTGAGAGCGCTGGAGTTGAGGCTGAAGGCAGTGCGAGTTTCTCACAGTGCCTGTCAGTGGGTCAAAAAGGTGTTCAAAATACATGGTCATCCCATCCTTGGCCTCTCTGCAGAGCGCACAGAGACAATAATTGACAAAGCCAGTAGTCCTGACAGGTTTTAGGTGTTTGTTATTTGTTGTGTTATTATATCTGGATCCAATAACAGAAAGCTCAGAGAGACACATAAATACCGATCTGATGGCCCACTATGGGAATCACAGAAATGTAATTTACGTGGTTAAGCAGTGGCTGTGACTACATGGGACACGCCTCTTTTAAAGACCCCCTATTTTTTCATCCAACCTAAAGCCCTGGGCATGCAGATAACACTTATCCAGGTGGACCGGCTAACACTACGTCAGTTCTACTCTTAGGCCTGGATTCAACAAAATGCCAGGGGTAGCCACATCAACATCACACACCCTTTGACCGCCTATGACATCACATGGTTGACCCTAAAAACCTACTGCTGCCCGGCTATGGTATAGAAGGGGAACAACAGTAGGAATTGGGGCTCCTACATCCATGTTTACTTTCTTTTCCTGCCGCTGTCCTTGTCCTGCAACCAGAGGTAGAAAGGTAAGTGCCAAAGGTAGCAAAGGGCAATCCAGGGTAGGTGCTGCTAGGTAATCCTACCCCTGATTGACCGCCTTGCCCCTGCTGGCCTTCCACCGGCACAGTACTCTATGATTTCTTTGTAAGGGCCCTGCCGCTTCTTTTATTAGTCATTTCTTATTATAATGCATTTTTTTATTGGCAGCGACTCTGTTTACTTCGTATTTATGGCTGTGTGCGTCTTAGCATTTTAAGCTGTAATTGCTTCTATGCTTGTTATTTCGCCGTCACCTCAGTGACATTCATTTTTCAAGTCTGCTTACAAAATTCTTGGCAGGGTTCGCTTGGCGTTCCCCTCCTTGGCTGGCAGCGGCGCTGCAGTTCTTAATTGTACTTCTTACACACACACAAGTAGTTCTTAATTGTCTTTCTTCTTACACACACACACACGTATGGTACGCACGCACACGCACTTCTATTTTTTTTATATAAATTGCATGATAACTGAATGTTCGATTGTGAGTTTGGCAGTAATGAGCTCAATCAATCAATCAATCAGGATTTTTAAACCGCGTCAAATCACTCGTGAGGGTCTCAAGGTGCTGGAGTTGCTAGCTGCTTCGGGGTGCTCTGTTCATTCAAACAACCAGGTCTTGAGTCCTTTTCTGAATTCCCAGAGCGATGAGGCAGTCCTGAGGTGCAAGGGAAGGTTGTTCCAAGATTTGGCCTAACGGTGTGAGAAGAAGCATCCTCCACTGTTGCTTCAGCTGATCTGGGGAGGTGGGTGTCTGCGAGGAAGAGAGAGGCAGACCATAGATGTCTGGTCAGTTGGTGGAAGGTCATGCGTTTGTTGATGTATGCTGGTCGTTCGTTGTGCAATGCTTTGTATGCGTGGGTTATCCTCTTGAACTGGCATCTCTTCTGAATTGGGAGCCACTGTAGCTTTTTGAGGTGCGGTGTGATGTGGGGCCATCCGGGGAGGTTGAGGATGAGTCTAGCCGTTGAGTTTTGTATTTTCTGTAGTCTCAGCAAGAGACTACAGACAAGTCGACATTCATCATGCCTCTTTGGAAGTTAGCTCTGGTGGTGGAGGGGTCTTCTGACAGCAATAGGATGAGCTGGGTGTCATCGGCATAGGAGATGATGTTGAGTCCATGTGATCTTACGGTGTTGGCCAGGGGGGTCATGTACATGTTTAAGATGGTGGGGCTTAGGGACAATCCTTGTGGAACACCACAGATGATCTTCTTAGGATCAGAGGAAAACCTGTGGGAGACGGATTCTCTGGGTTCTTCCTGTAAAGTATGAGGCTTTCCATTTGAGGGCATCTCCCTGGATTCCAATGTGGTGGAGTCTGTTGATGAAGATGTGGTTGGAGACTCTGTTGAAGGCGGCTGACAGATACAGAAGGATGAGGGCTGTTGTTTCGCCACGGTCCAGGAGGGCCCTGATTTTGTCAGTGGCTACGATCAGAGCTGTCTTGGTCCTGTGGTTGGCTTGGAATCGGATTGAGAGGATTCCAGAAGGTTGTCGTGTTCCAGGTGTTCAGTGAGTTGCTGGTTGATTGCCTTCTCGAGAACCTCTGCTGGAAAGAGGAGCAGGGAGATGGGCTAGCAGTTCTTCAATTCTTTTGGGTCAGTGGATGGTTTCTTCAGGAGGGGCCTAAGGTAAGCGTGTTTCCAGACCGCAGGGACTGAGGTAGAGGTGATGGAGGTGTTCAGAACTTTGTTGAGCTCTTCGCCAATTGCCTTGCTCCGAGGTGGAATATAGTGTGGAAACAGGTGTCCGTAGGTGCTCCTGAGGGCATGGAGTTCATGATGGAGATTGTGGCTTGAGTTGTGAGAAGGTTCCAATGGGTGAACAGGTATTTGGGGTTTGTGTTTATGGGTGTGAGCAGGCTGATGCTGTCAGCGGCAGGGGGGATTGGTGTTTGAGGTTTTCGTGGGAGACTGAGATCTTGTCCTGGAAGAAGTCCGCCAGGGTGTCACACAGTTCTTGCAAGTGTGTGATGTCGTTCTCAGCAGCTGCGGGTTTGGAGAACTCCTCAATGGCAAAGAGCTCCTTGCTGATGTTTGTGCCTGCTTCTATGCGGCCTGTTAGGGCGTTCTTTGTTTCTTTCATTAGGCGGTGGTGCTGGTTGAGTACTGTCGTGAAAGTGGTATGTCTTGTCTCTTTGCAGGTGGAACATCCATTAAACAAGTGCAACACAGGTAACAGCATGTCAAAGTATCTTTTACTGAAAATAGACAGCAACAGGACAGGAAGCATCCCAAGTACAGAGCAGGTACAATACAAACAACAGTACAACAAGCTTCCTAAAATACATAGAATAGGTGTAGCAAAGACAGCAAAAGAGCAGCCTTCCCTGACACACAAAACTGTTAGAGTACAGATAACAGTAGTGCATGCTTTACTCCCATATACAATGCATACATCATAGGCAGGTGCTCCAGAGCAAGCTTCCATCGCATAAATAACACACACAGCACAGGTAGCAGTGTGCCAAGCTTCTTTATCTCACAGAATGGGTTCAGCACTGAGAGCAGGAGAGCAAGATTCCCTCCACACATAACTGTTATAGCCAATAGTAGTGAACGTTTTCCGCACACATATAATGGGTAACTCCAACTCAGCATCAGTGCAGGATTC